>NC_085138.1:375468477-375768477 GCF_035046485.1 Aedes albopictus | reverse complement strand
GTTCACAAAAATATCAGGAGGAATTCTCACAAAATTTCCAAAAATGAATACCGCAACACTTGGAATAAAAATTGAATTCGATTTATTTTTTTTCGAATTTTGGAATATTTTTTTTGAGAATTTTTGGGAAGAATTTCTGTTGGAATTTTTGTAGAAATTCTTTGAGGTATACTTTAAAAACTGGATTGATTTATGGGCCGTATAGCCGATATAGTAAGCGCACGGTTTTCAGCATGACTATACTGAGGGTGACGGGTTCGATTCCCGGTCGGTTCAGGATTTTTTCTTGATGGAAATAGAGTAGAAGAGTATCTTTGTGCTGTCACACGATATACACATGCAAAATTGTCATTGGCAGAGGAAGCTGAAGGATTTTTCTTTAAAGAACTTCTCAATTGATTATGTTTGGCTACGCAGTCATTTATTGAACAAACGACGTTCTTTATTTGCTCGACGTTTCGACACGGGGATTGTGTCTTCCTCAGGGGGTACTGTAATTTTACATATATTCTAATTGTTTGTGTTTATGTCTAATTGTTTTAACTTACAATATTTGTGTCGTTATTTGTCCTATGTTTAGTCTAACTATAACTGTCGGGTTTAGCGGTTTTTGGTACATGCTGTAAGGGTCAAGTTTGTTATAAAATGGAAAAATTAACATTAAGTTCACTTATTAAAAATCTTACACTTTGAAATTTCTAATTTTTTCCCGCACAACTTGTACTGCTCAATGGCGCAATCTTTCTAATTTCTAGTCCTTCTTTCTTCTATCCTACGGACTGGTTAACGTGCCCTATCGGTGTTATTGATTCCCTCTCATCTATGCTATCGTTTCTCGGTGTCTTACGCTCCCTTCTGCTTTTTATGTCGTGCAACACTGCTGCGTATGTCGTACTCAGTCTGTCTATGTCGGTTCGTTTATTAACTGTGTTGTCGGTGTTCGTGATGTGACACATCTCTAAAAATGGAACTTCTCAATAATTATCTACCGACCAAGTTTTGAAAACTTGTAACCCAGGACTTTAAGATCAACACATTCTGGAATGGCTTCGTACCGTGAACTAGAATGTGTAGCGATAACGGCGGAACCACCTTCTTAATATACCAACGGAGGTTTTTTTTTGTTTTTATTTATGTGTATTTTAACATAACGCTAATTCTACACTTCTACGAACGGAGGTGATTGACGCAGAGAATGCAGGCAGCTGGCGAGGATGGTATTGCTGCTGAACTCATCAATAATGTTGGTCATTTATTTACACCGGCTGATTGTCAGGATCTAGGAAACGGAACAGCTACCGAATGTGTGTAATTTGATTATAGCTATTGTGTACAAAGTGCTATTCCAGATCATTCTCCGTCGCGTATCATCTAACACGAATGAGTTCGTGTAAAATTATCAAGTCGGCTTCATGGACGGCCGGTCGATAACGGACCAGATCCTCAACGTACGGTAAATGCTTTAGATACTCTACCCGCCAATAATATGGGCTCAGTATTGCTGCTCCCAAAGGTTTTGCATAATCCAAAATAAGAAAGAAAAATGGAGTAAACCTAGAATCAATTAGGTTGTGGGTACGGGGATTCATGCCTCAAAGACCTCACATTAAGTTAGCAACTTTTACCGAACTTCGTTAGAGTTTGACAGAAAAACAATAACATTTTACCGAAGTTTGGTATTTTTTCAAAGAATTTCATAAAAAAAACACATCGAACGCGACTAGCTGTGTATACTGTGGTGATCCCAGCATCCAGGAGGTGGCCAAAATCGAAAAGATATGGTTCGCAGGGCATGTTGCAAGAATGTCGAACAATAACCCTGCCAAATTGGTGGTCGAAGAATTTGGATAATATGTTATCTTTTAGAACAATTTATCCAGATACCCCTGAAGGTATACCGGCAGAAGATTTTGGAGATAATCGTGCAGGGATCCCCGGTTCAAAATGGTTGGAGGAAATTTGAAATAAATTGCTGTGAAAAAATCTTTGATGATGATTTGACTACTGACTGATATTTTTTTTGAGAAATTCCTTAAGTAATCTCAGTTAAATTTTCAAAAAATTCTTTCCAGAATTTTAGGATAATTATTTAATGGAAGTTCCGTTGAAGTTTTTAAACTTTCAAAAAGATTACAAGGGCAAATTTCTGTTAAAATAACGATATAAGTTTCCATTGAAAATTTCAACAGGTAATCCAGGAAGGATGTCTTAAAAATGTAAACATAACTGTCATAGTCATATTTTCAGGAACCTTAAAACGCATCTGTTTGAAATTCCTGAAAAAAAAATCCAAACAAAGAACATGATGGAATCTCGGAGAAGTTCCTGAAGAAATTCCTATACTTACTCAAAAAAGAGTGAAGTTTCCGGTAGAGTTTTCAGATGATTTTTCCAATGACGCGAAGATACATACTGTATCCTCAATCGAACATACACTTTTTTGAACGAGCTTTTGGGTATTTCTGCGGTAATCCTATGTATCCTATCATATGCTTCAAATTGCTGTAGAAATCACTGAATGTATTTCTGAAGGAATACCTGGATACACTATTAGGAGTACACAGAGATTAGTTCTAGGAGAAATTTCTCGAGAAATGATAGAGAAGTTGTCGGAGTTCGAATTACAATTCATGGGAAAAAAATAAAAATCCCAAAAACCCCTAGTAAAGTTCCTGAAAATTATCATCATAACCAGAATTTCTCATCAACACCAGAAATCCATACAGAACATTCATCAAAACCTTTTTTAGCAAATCTGGCATACTCTTCTTCACAAACTCCGCAACACCATTTTCAAAAAAAAATATATTAATTTACCCTCAAGTAACAGTTTCCACTGCAGTTAATTCTAGGAATTCCAACGGGAAATTAGAAATGAGAGTTCTATCCACAGAACCTTCCGTTTCGTAATAAATTTCCAAAAAAAAAAGAAGGAAGATTTTTTTTATTCTTCAAGAAGTTTTGTGCAACATTTCATCAGTGCTTCTTTCAACGAGAAAAGTTTTATGAGATATTCCAAAAGACATTATTCATAAATCTTTTACTATTCATTGGGTTTTGCCAGGAAGTTTTCTAGAGTAGTAGTTTTATCACAAGATTTCAAGGGCGTAGCCAAGGGGGGGCAGGGGGGTCCATGCCCCCCCCCCCCCTGACCGAGCAACTATATTCTAACTTATCCGAAAAACTTAGATGATCAGAGCTGTTTTTGACTAGTAAAAATAAAATTCTCCTGCATCCTCGTATTTTTTTTTAATGTATGCAGGAATTCCTTCGGAAATTCTTAGAGGAATATTTTCGAAAATTCCTGAGGGTATTCTTTCGGAAATACCTGGAGGAATTCCTTTGGAAATTCCTGAAAGAATTTCATCCAAAATTCCTGGAGGAATCCCTTTGCAAATTCCTGGAAGAATTCCATCGGAAATTCCTGAAGGAATTCCTTCGAAAATTCCTGAAGAAATTCCTTCGGAAATTCCTGAGGGATTCCTTCGGAAATTCCTGGAGGAATTCCTTCGGAAATTCTTTGGGCAGTTCCTTGGGAAAATCTTGGATGAATACCTTCGGAGATTCCTGGAGGATTTTTTTCAGAAATCCATTGAGAAATTCGTGAGGAAATCCTTAGGTGAATTCCTTACGAAATTCCTGGACAAAATAATTCCAAACTTCCTGGAGGAATGCTTTTGGAAATTCCTGGAGGAATTCCTTCGGAAATTGCTGGACGAATGTCATTGAAAATTCCTGGAGGAATTCCTACGGAAAGTCCTGGAGAAATTCCTTCGGAAAGTGGTGGAGGATTTTTTTTCGGAAAAACTTTTTGGATTTTTTTTGGAAATTCTTGCAGGAATTCCTTCGGAAATTCCTAGCGGAATTCCTGGAGGAATTCCTTCGGAAATTCCAGGAGGAATTTCTTCGGAAATTCCTGGATGAATTCTTTCAGAAATTTCGGGAGGAATTACTTCGGAAATAGCTGGACGAATTTCATTGGAAATTCCAGGAGGAATTCCTTCGGAAATTCCTGCAATAATTTCTTCGGCAATTACTGGAGGAATTCCTTCGGAAATTGCTGGCCGAATTCTTTTGGAAATTCCTGGAGGAATTCCTTTGGAAATTTCTGGAGGAATTCCTTCGGAAATTCCTGGAGGAATTCCTTCGGAAATTCCTGGAGGAATTCCTTCAGAAATTTGGAGGAATTTTTTCGGAAATTCTTTTTAGTTTTTTTTTTGATGTTCCTGGAGGTATACCGTCGGAAATTCCTAGCAGAATTCCTTCGGAAAATCCTGAAGGAATTCTTTCGGAAATTCCGGGAGGAATTCCTTTGGAAATTCCATTAGGAATTCCTTCAAAAAATTCCTGGAGGAATTCTTTCAGAAATCTCGGGAGGAATTCCTTCGGAAATTGCTGGACGAATTCCTTTGGAGATTCCCGGAGGAATTCATTCGGAAATTCCAGGAGAAATTCCATTAGGAATTCCTGGAGGAATTCTTTCGGAAATTCCTGAAGGAATTCCATCGGAAATTGCTGGACGAATTCCATTGGAAATTCCTGGAGGAATTCCTTCCAAAATTCTTGGAAGAATCCCTTCGCAAAATCCTGGAAGAATTCCTTCGGAAATTTCTGGAGAAATACCATCGGAAATTTCTGAAGGACTTCGTTCGGAAATTACTGGAGGAATTCCATCGAAAATTCCTTGATGAGGTCCTTCGAAAAATCTTGGATGAATACTTTCGGAAATTTCTGGAGGAATTCTTTCAGAAATTCCGGGAGGAATTCCATCGGAAATTCCAGAAGGAATTTCTTTAGGAGTTCGTGGAGGAATTCTTTCGGAAATTCCGGGAGGAATTGCTTCGGAAATTCCTGAAACAATTCCTTCAAAAAATCCTGGAGGAATTCCTTAATAAATTCCAGAAGGAATTCCTTCCAAAATTCTTGGAGGAATCCTTTCGCAAATTCCTGGAAGAATTCCTTCGGAAATTCCTGAAGGAATTCCTTCGGAAATTCCTAAAGGAACTCGTTCGGAAATTCCTGAAGGAATACCTTCGGAAATTTCTGGAGGAATTCCTTCGGAAATTCCTTGGGGAGTTCCCTCGAAAAATCTTGGATGAATACCTCCGGAAATTTTTGGAGGAATTGTTTCAGAAATCTATAGAGAAATTCCTGAGAAAATCCTTGGATTAATTCCTTAGGACATTCCTGGAAAAAAAAATCATTCTAAACTTCTTAGAGGAATGCTTTTGATGATTCCTGGAGGAATTCCTTCGGAAATTACTGGACGAATTCTTTTGGAAATTCCAGGAGGAATTCCTTCGGAAATTGTTGGAATAATTTCTTCGGAAATTACTGGAAGAATTCCTTCGGAAATTCCTGGAGGTAGTCTCTCGGAAATTCCAGGAGGAATTCCTTCAGAAATTCCTGGAGGTATTCCTTCGGAAATTCCTGGAGAAATTTTTTTCGGAAAGTCTTTTTGGATTTTATTTTTGGAAATTCCAAGAGGAATTCCCTCGAAAATTCATGGAGGAATTCCTTTACAAATTCCGTTAGGAATTCCTTCAAAAATTCCTGGAGGAATTGTTTCGGAAATTCCGGGAGGAATTCCTTCGGAAATTGTTGGACGAATTCATTTGAAGATTCATGGAGGAATTCCTTTGGAAATTCCTGCAGGAATTCTTTCGGAAATTCTTAGGGGAATTTCTTCGGAAATTCCTGGAGAAATCCCTCCGGAATCTCTTGGATGCATTCCTTCTGAAATTCGTGGAGCAATTATTTCGGATATTCCTGGAGGAATTCCTTCGGAAATTCTTGGAGGATTTTTTTTTAATTCCCGGAGGAATTCCATTGGAAATTCCTGGAGGAATTCCTTTGGAAATTCCTTCGGAAATTCCTGGAAAAACTCTTTTGGAAATTCCTGAAGGATTTTTTTTTTGAAATTCCAGGAAAAATTCCTTCAGAAATTCCAGGAGAAATTCTGTCGGAAATTCCTGGAGAAATTCCTTTGGAAATTTCCAAAGCAATTTCTCCATGAATTTCCGATGTTATTCCACCAGGAATTTTGCGAAGGAATTCCTTCAGGATTTTCCGAATGAACTCCTCCATGTATTTCCGAGAGTATTCCTCCTGGAATTTCCATGGCAATTCCTCCAGGAATTTCCGAGGGAAATCCTCCAGGAACTTCCGAAAAAATCCTCCAGGAAATTTCGGAAAAATTCCTCCACAAATTTCTGGAGGAATTACTCTAGGAATTTCCGGAGGAATTCCTCCAGGAATTTCCGAAGGAATTCTTCCAGGAATTTTCAAGGGAATTCCTTCATGAATGTCCGAAAAAATCTCTCCATGAATTTTCGAAGGAATTCCTCCATGAATTGCCGAACAAATTCCTCCAGGAATTTTTTCCGAAGAAATTCTTCTTGGAATTTTCAAAGGATTTCCTCTTGGAATTTTTAAAGGATGTGCTCCTCGAATTTCCGAAGGAATTCTTCCATGAATTTCCGAAGGAATTCTTCCATGAATTTCCGAATGAATTACTCCAGGAATTTTGCGAAGGGATTTCTAAAGAATTTTCCGAAGGAATTCCTACATGAATTTCCAAAGGAATTCCTCCAGAAATTTTCCGACGGAATCCCTCCACGAATTTCCGAAGAAATTCCTCGAGGAATTTCCGGAGGAATTCCTCCAGGAAATAGAGTATCGGGATGCTTCGTTGGCCCCTCGTTCGGCCTATCTCAACGTAAACCAAAAGCTCAATCGAACACGCATAACTGGATATCGGAAAAGCTATGCGCCAAACAACTGTAACATTTCGTTTCAATTTTAGAACTTTGTAACATTAAAATTGAATGAAAATGTCACTTTGTTTATGTTTTGTAGACGCCATGATTCTTCGACTTAGTGGGTAGTCTATACACATGATCATTAGGGCATGATTCTGGAACATTTCGAAATGACTTTTCAATAACTGAACATTTGATGCCACGGTCAAAGATGCTATTTTGAACTTGTGTATTTGTTTTCAACGGATAATAACTATTTTACAAATTGAATGTAGGCCGAATATTGAAGGATACCGAAGGAATTCCTCCATGAATTTCCGAAGGAATTGCTCCAGAAATTTTCCGAAAGAATTCATTCACGAATTTCTGAAGAAATTTGTGGAGCCTCGTAGCCGTGCGGTTAGGGTCACCAAGCTTATAATCGCACCATGCTATGGGGTGAGGGTTCGATTCCCGCTTCGGGCGTTGAAACTTTTCGTGAGAATAGTTTCTTCCCCGTTTCCACTGGTGCATGCTCCATTGTCCGTTGTCTAATGTTAAGTTTAAAACAGTCTGTACAACAGAAAGCTGAAGACGTTGTCCGTGTCTTTTAAAATTCCTCTACGAATTTTCAAAGAAATTCCTCCAGGAATTTCCTGAGAAATTCCTCCATGAATTTCCGGATGAATTTCTTCAGAAATTTCCGGAGGAAATCCTCCAGGAATTTTCAAAGAAATTCCTTCTGCAATTTCCGAAGGAATTCCTCCTAGAATTTCCGAAGGAATTCCTTCATAAATTTCCGAAGGAATTCCTTCAGGAATTTCCGAAGGAAATCTTCCAGCAATTTCCGAAGGAATTTCTCCTGGAATTTCAGAGGGAATTCCTGCAGTAATTTCCGGTGGAATTCCTCCAGGGATTTTCAAAGGAGTTTCACCTGGAATTTTCAAAGGATTTCCTGCCAAATTTTCGAAGGAATTCTTTCATGAATGTCCGAAGGAATTCCACCAGGAATTTTCGAAAGAATTTCTCCAGGAATTCCTTCACGAATTTCCGAAGGAGTTCCTCCATAAATTTCAGAAGGAATTCCTCCAAGTTTTTTGCGAAGGAATCACTCAAGGTTTTTCTGAAGGAATTCCTCCATGAATTTCCGAAGGAATTCCTCCAGAAATTTCAGGTAGGAATTTCTCCAGGTATTTCCGAAGAAATTCCTCCAGGAATTCCCGAAGGAAATCCTCCACGAATTCTCGAAGGAATTCCTCCAATAATTTCCTCCTAATTCCTCCAGGATTTTCCCGAAGAATTCCTCCATGAGTTTCCGTAGGAATTCCTCCAGGAATTTTCAAAGGATTTTCTCCTGAATTTCCGAAGGAATTCCTCTACGAATTTCCAAAGAAATCCCTCCCGGAATTTCCAAAGAAATTTCTTATGGATTTGCCTTGAAATACCACCTAAAATTTCCGAATGAATTCCTCCAAAAATTGTTGACGGTTGTCCTCAAAAATTTCCTTAGGATTTTCTCACATAATCCCCAAACGTGTTTCTGAAGGAATGTTTGAAAAAGTTTCTCAAGTTTTCGTAGGAGTTCCGCAATACATTTTTGAAGTAATTTCTTGAGGAATTTCCGAAGAAACTTCTCAAGGATCTTTCGCTGGAATTCCTTGAGGAATTTCGTAAAGATTTAAAAAATAAAAAAAAAACAAAAAAAACCTCAACGAACTTATCAAACAATTTCTCACGAAATTTCCTAAGGTATTCCAAAAGACATTTCAGACATATGTCAAGAAAATTTCCAAACGAACTCCTTTAACAATTTCCGAATTTTCCTTATCAAGGCATTTTTAAAGGAATTCTTCAAAGAATTTCCGAATGAGTTCCTCTAGGAAATAAAAAAAAATCACAAAAAGCATTTTTTCAGGAATTTCCGAAATATTTTTTCAAGGAAGTTTTGAAAGATTTTTAAAGAAAATCCTTATGGAATTTCAGAAGGGATATCTCATGAGACTTTTAGTGGATTTTTTTCCAATATTTTCGAAAGAATTGCTTCAGGAATTTGGGAAGGAATTCTCACAGAAATTTCCGGATGAATTCCTCCAAGAATTTTTGAATTTCTCACGGAAACTCCGAAGGAGTTCCTCAAGGAATATTCTAAATCTATTTCAAAGAAATTCCTCAAGGAATTCCCGAAGAATCTTCTAAAGGAAATCGTAGAAGAACTCTCGAAGAAATGTCTTATGAAATTTCTCAAGGAGCTTTAGAAATGAAGGAATTCTTCAAGCAATTTTTGAAGAATTGGTCAAGCAATTTCCGGTGGAATTCCTCAAGGATTTTCGAAATAAATTCCTGAAATGATTTTTAAATTGATTCCTTTAAAAATTTCCAAATGTATTCCTCTAGCAACTTCCAAAGATATTCCTCCAGGAATTTCCGAAGGAATTCCTTTAGAAATTTTCAAAGAATTTTTTCCGGTAATTCCGAAGGAATTCATTAAAGGATTTTTCGAAGAAATTTCTCCAAAAAATTCTTAGGGTATTCCTCAAGGAAAGGAATCTTAGTTTGATCTTTCGCTATTAGCATCTTCTAGATTTTTTTTCAAAAAATCTAGTAGCAGCAAATATTTTTAAATTTCTTCACACTGCATAGGCGCGCTTTATCACAAAAATGTCTTCAAAATAAGTATAAGCTTCACATCTGGCATCACTGGATGCAAGCACACTGGTGCCATCATAACAAATGTAAATGCACTGCCGAGTGCAGCATAGTTGTCCCATGTTAATAGGGATTCCCATAGAACATGCGACAACTATGCTGCACACGGCAGTGCAGTGCTGTGAAAAGTCACGAATTTCACAAACCGTTGGCTTAACTATCAATATCAATGACATAATTGGAGGGACATGTTTGAAACAGAATCTTTTACTGTTCTGCTTTTTGATACATTTTATTTTTTTTTGTTTTCCCTGTTGGGGAAATTAAGCCACTGCGTCCAATAAGTTGAACTTTTGTGGCATGTCCCGTTTTGATATTCGCATCTAGCTAGCTAATTATCATATGTCAAGTAATCAGCTTCTGCCAAGACACGTCGTCTCCCAGTCAGGTGCAATGGAATTAGTAAACCCCAAGACCATACCAGGTTATGCAGACCAGATCTCACTGGGTTGCAAGCAACCACTATTTAGAAATCTTTGTCTGCGCGTGTATAAAGCACCACAACTGCAAAGCAGATGTTCCGAGGTTTCACGTTCCGTATTACAGAAACGACAGATATCACTCTGAATCTGGCCAATATTTTTCAGGTGATACCTGCCCGGGCAGTGTCCAGTTACTAGGCCAGTGTATGTACATAGATCTCTCTTGTTGAGCTCTAAGAGCTTGTTGGTTTTATTAGCATTTGGTGTTATAAATCGTTTTGACTGACTGTAATTTTTGACATCCATCCAATTGGATACCACCCTCTGCTGCTTTTTGACACATGCTTTCTTTCCTATTCTAAACACATCTGCAAAAACCGCCATCGACAGTTACGATTATTTTTCAGTTTTTCATTTTTCATTTATTACACATTGTTTTCTTCTTTTTCTTCCGCATTCATCATCATCGGCATTCCTTTCCTTTGCCGTTTTGTTTTCACTAGTTTTGGAATTTTAGATCACTGCACAACAGTTATGCGCATTTATTGGCCTGTTGTATGTATGTATGTGTTGATAGGTTGGTTTGTTTGCTTCACTCTTTGCCTACCGATCGCCGATCGTTCCTTTGTTTGTTTCACACACGACAGGGTTTTTTTTTCTTCTGATAAGTGAGACTGATGATCATCGTCATCGGTATGCCTGATAAAGGTGCTTTGCTTGCATGTGTGTGTATAAAAAAATTCACTGATAAAAATAGGTTTCTGTTAGTGTTTGCATGCCGTTTTTCAAGTGATCGGTCGGACTTTGACTCCCGAATTTTCCCAAATTTGTATTCTCACGCTCTGCTCGATGTTAGGCTCTTTTTGTTTTGTCTTCATGCTCGTCAAATTTCAATGCGCGCACTTGAGTCTGAATGTGAGTGTGTATGTGTGACTGTTCGAGAGAGTGAGTTTCGCTTCCCGTCTCATTTCTACAATTTCAAATCTCATCGGTTCACTTTGGAAAATAGAATAGCACAATTAGGAATTTCGCATATATTACATAATGACAGTAGATGTACAGATGGAAAGGAATAACACAAAGTTAACCAAATTTCTCCAATTCCAAATGTGGTAAAAAATGCTTAGATGAACGTTTGCAGTTTGAGAAGTTGGGATCCGTTCGATTGTTTGTTTTTTTTTTGGCAAATAGAGTGATCTAAGTTTCGTATTTATACAAAGGATAACGTATTCACGAATTTCTATTGTGTTTTTTTTTATTTAATTGCGTTTAAAAGAAGATTTAGATTATCTAAACTTACATAACAACTAAACGTAATGTTTTTCCTCCCTACTGTGGCTCCCCAGTTGTGCTGCTCTGTTTTGAGAGAATTTTGATTTTGAGGCTTGCATTAGATTTAATTATTTTCTTTATTTTAGTGGAAATACAATTTTTCAACAGTAGAATACCCATCCATACTTAACAAAACAGTTTAATCGTGGCATGCATAATGTTAGAAGAGCTGAATTTGTACTGGCTTTTCAGTCAATGAACTTTCCATTAAATCTTGAAAAGGGTGAAAGTGGCTATGGACTTATCCATCGATGAACCGAATTCATTCGGTCCTGCACAGGGAAAAATTTCTACTCAGTGGCTGAGTTGGCCTTACTCAGAAATCGAAAAATCCTTTGTTTTCTTACTCAGTTTCCGTTAAAAGTGGGACAACCCATTGCCAATGGGTTGTCCCACTTTTAGCCGAAACTGAGTAAGAAAACAAAGAATTTTTGATTTCTGAGTAAGGCCAACTCAGTCATTGAGTAGAATTTTTTCTCGGTGTGGAATTATGACGCAAGGGCGGAGCCATTTCCAAGCAGAATTCTGATTGGAAACGGCCCCGTTCTAGTATCAAAGTTCTCGGACCGAGTGAATTCGGTTCATCGGTGAATAAGCACATGTAAACAAAGCTATTTGAGTGAACAGTGTATCGCATGAACTTAAAGTTTATGATGCCATAGCATGTCATGCCATATCCATTGGTGAACCGAATTCACTCGTTTCGAGGATTTAGAGGATCTTCCACTGGACGTTTGACTTTTGAGCAAAGCTGTGTTATCTAGGAGGTCATTGAACGAGTTCATTTTTTGTAAACACGGCACCGCTCAAACGTCAAATTAGTGACCTCTTGCAGAAGCCCATTTTGATTGGAAATGGCTGCGCTTTATGGACTTATCCACCGATGTACCGAATTCTCTCGGCCCGAGAATTTTGACACAAGAGCGGGGCCCCGCTCTAGTGTAAACATTTTCGGACGCAGTGAGTTCTGTTGAATTGTGGACTAGTCCATTGGTTCACCAATAGATTAATCTATTGAGCTAAGAGTTTACTGACTTTTGTTCATTTTGCGGTGTTCATGCTGTTGAATTACGTTCATGTTTTACATTTAGCTAAATTAAAAAAAAAATACATAAATATATTCAAAATGAATACATTATACCAAAAATTCACAAACCCTACACAAATGAACCAGTTGGTTCATTGCAGAAGCAGAATAATATAAGCTTGTTTCAACATTTAAGTTTATGTAACAATGAAGAGAACTCACACCAAAGATCGAATGAATGGAGGATAAGTTCACTGTTATTAAGAAGTTTATATTTACCGTATTACCCCGCTAATTCGACACCGACTGTTGTCGAATAACCGAGGTAAACTTTTAATTCGACAAACTGGTCACCCTACACCATGTTGCTCATTGAAATTTGGCAACTCTATTTATGTTTTTGTTTTGATTTCCGGATTTGTTATGAACCAAAATTTCAACAGATATTGCTGTGGTGCGAATGGAAAGCTTGTTCTTTCTACAATTGCTGCCTTCCTCAGTTCATTCCGGCGGTCTCCGGCGGTTTGGGTGTCGAATAGCACCAACTCAGAACTTCCGGAAGCAGCGGCTGCAAAAGGAGCTGCTGCGGGTGCAAGTATAAGCACAATATCAAACTGTTTTTCATTTATAGTGTACATCTCTGTGACATTTGAACACTTTTTAATTCGACATGTGTCGAATAAGCGGGGTACGAATTAAAAAGTGTCGTATTAAAACGTGTCGAACCAGCGGGGTAAGACGGTATTACATTTTGCAAGATGATGTCACGAATAATCGTTCGGTTCATTCTAGATCGTCCCATGCTCTTCCCTCCCACATGAGCTTTGACAGTGTCCGTTGGTTAGTTTTGATTCCCATTCGTTGCTGTTTTTTCTACCACAGGGAGAAAATTGAGGTTATATCTTTCCAAGCCAAACTCTATTGAGTAGTTTATGCCTAAGGGTGCTTAACTCACATCAGTTTTGTTACAACTTTACAGACCGTGACATGAACTTGAAACCTGCTTTAAAACCGTAATATAACCCTCAAATTTGTGTCAGATAGCAAAACATACCACAGCACCACGTCCAGGGAGCACAGCATTCCTACTCCTAAATAATAATCACTACATCAACCGACCAAGTCTATCTCTCAATTTTTACCCAAAAAACGAAAGAAGAATTGATTCTGACTAATTGGAAAAATCAGTATTTTCCTGTTCTGATTGCGCTCTTCAACTGCGCGTGCACGGGTTTTTGCCACCTTCTCTCCACTTCTCTTTCTCTCGTTTTCTTACTCACTGTTTCCCCTTTGCTAAAAATATACTCTAGACAGATTTGTTGGCTTAACCTCGGAAAAAAACGTTAGATTTACATACACAGATAGGCGCGGCTACTTTCTGTTTCACTTTCTTGATCCTTCTTCCTTTTCCTCATATTCTTCCCAATCCTTCAATCCTTGCCAGTTGCTCTTCCAATTTCCTTTTGCCTTTTTTGTTTTCGTTTCTTTAAATTTATTGTACATCCATCTTAGTAAAAAACACAACTTCAAACGCACCGTCCCTTTCACATCCTACTGTTTTGGTTTCTCATTCGCACAAATTTATCTCTCTCTTTCCCTTCGTCTCATTCGCTCTTGCTTGCAGTGTTGCCATGCCATTACTTCCCATTCGGTGTACACAGTTTTTTTAAGTTACCATTAATTATTATCGTTACTACATTTAATATGTATATAATTTCCAGTTTTTTTGTGTTTTTCTTCTTCTACCAGGATTCAGTGTTGCTTCTTTGCTGCGGCTCTAGGGCCTGACTTTCCTACACTCACAAAATAAGAAACGCACGTCACGTGAATCCACACTCGCTGATAAATGGATCGATCCCGTCCAATGGCCCATCTGGTTTCCGCAAAAATTGATTTACCATTACAATTACAATTAATTATTATTTATATACGAATTAAAGATTAAGGGGGGGCGTGGGGTTTTCAAAAGGAGGCTCCCGTGGGAGAGCCGGGGACTCGGGGATCAATATCAACGAGGAACGACGATACATTAACCACGTATACGTGGGTTGGAAGGGGACGATGGAAAATGGAAGGGGAGTGGGATCGTAAGGGAAGGAGGTTTTGGTTTAAAATTACGCCTTTAATGCCACTTCTATAATAATGTACAACAACAGTAACTCTTCTTCTGGCGTTTCTCGGAGGTCATGTTCATCTCCCGGACGACGGTGGCGAACACTTCGTTCACGTTGATTCGGTCCTTGGCGGAGGCTTCGATGAACGGGCAGTCCCACAGCTCGGCGAGGGCGCTTCCTTAAATATTGAAAAAAAAAAACGGGACCACAATTAGGAAATTGTTTATCTTTAAATGATAATTAGAAAATTTAATTATTTTTAGTTTTGGTTTTGCCCTTCTCGTACACTAAGTGTACAGGAAAGGCTATATGTTCACTCAGAAAAGATTTTTCGAAAAAAGGCTCGGACGATCAAGTTTCTTATACCAATCAACTCAGATCGACGAATTGGGATGATGTCTGTATGTGCGTATGTATGTGTGTATGTACGTATGTCTGTGCGCAAAATAAGTTCATTTATTTTTAAGGCACTTCCCATTGGCCGATTTTACGGATTATAGCTCGAATCGAACCGGAATTTAATTGCATTGTTTGCTATTGAAAATGGTCCGGATCGGCCAAGGCGTTCCAGAGTTATGGCCATTTGAGTGATCCGGACCAGCACCGGTGAAACTGGCCGTATATAAAACTGAACCAAGCCCCATCATGCGACACATCAAACTACGGCGATTTTGTAATCTTTATCATGGTTGACGAATTTTGTGCGGAAATCAACACTAGAGACCAGAAATTCCACGATGTCAGCCCAAAATTCAAAATGGCGGCCTAATATTTAAGATGGCGTCTCAAAATTCAAGATGGAGTCTGTTTGATGGAGTTTTAAGCTCTAAAACCCTGCAATAAGGGAATATTTGGTATGGAAAAGATGTCCGAAGTCCAAAAATGGCGACCAGAATATCCAAGATGGCGGCCTAAAACCCAAAATTCAAGATGACGACTGTTTAATGGTGTTTTAGGCTCTAAAACCATGTAATATGGGTATATTCGGTATGGTAAAGAAGTCTGGACTCCCAAAATGGCAACCTGAATATCTAAGATGGTGGCCTAAAATCCAAGATGGCGGCTCCAAATTCAATATGGCAGCTGTTTAACGGTTTGAAGACTCCAAAACCAAGCAATAAGGGTATATTTGTTATGGGAAAGAATGCCAATGGTGACCAGATTACACAAGATGGTGGACTAAAATCTAAGATGGCGGCTAAAAATTCTAGATGGTTGATGTTTAATTGAGTTTTAGGACCTAAAATCACGCAATATGGGAATATTTGGTTTGGGAAGAAGTCCGCACTCATAAAATGGCGACCAGGATACATAAAATAGGATTGCCGGGGGCCGTGGCGCAGTGGTCACACGTTCGCTTCATAAGCGGATGGTCGTGGGTTCGATCTCAGCCCCGGCACTTGCAATTTTTCGTCAATTGCTCTTTCCCCCGAGAGCAACTGACACCTGACCCTCTTCGGAGCATATAGCTCTAACGGACCCGGAATTTTGATATCGGTGAACCGCAACTCATAATGGACGACCCCCAATTGGACTGGAAAAGGAACAGCAGCCACACATCAGCATCGTCGTGCTCATCATTCTACCGTGGACAGGGTAGAAAGGTGAAGCAGCACAAGGCACCAGTTAGATATTGTTGAATTAGAATAGAATACATGTAGGCGCTGTACAAAGTGTAAGTGCAGCGTCCAATTGGAATCGCTCACGTAGTGCCCTAGTGGACAAAAGAGCTGTAAATATGGTTAACTAGTTAAGAATAAAAACAAATATACAAGATGGTGGTCTAAAATACATGATGGCGGCTCCTAATTCAAGACGGCGGCTAGTTATTGGTGTTATAGGCTCTAAAACCATGCAATATGGGTATATTTGGTATGGGGAAGATGTCCGGACTCCAAAAATGGCAACCAGAATATCCAAGATGGCGGCATAAAACCCAATATTCAAGATGGCGGCTGTTTAATGGTATTTTGGGCTTTAAAACCATGTAGTATGGGAAGATTTTCCGGAAGAAATGGGAAATACAAAAACGAACCATTGCCTGCATTAAAAAAAATGGGAAACCTCTTATTACTTGGGCAAATCTTTAAAAAAAGGCATGAAGAAATCCTTAAATAATTTCCAGGTAAATTCATTAAAAGAATTACAAGAAAAGTTAACTAGAATTTCGGCAGAATGTCTTGGAATAATTTCTTTTAAAATATTAAAATATTCTTAACCTTGAAAATAAATGAAAAAAAAATGTGGGAATCCTCGGAACGGTACCTAGTAGACCAAGTAGCATTTTCAAGTCATACAGACTCGAGAAAGTTTCCTAGGAAATTACTAGAGAAAGCCTTGGTCGACTTCTTTAAAAAATCTTAAAAAAAACTCAGGAAGAGCCTTTGGAAGAAGGAATTCTTGGAAGAATTTCGGGAGGAACTTTTAGAAGACTTCCTAAAAGAATCTTTGATAATATTTCTTGAGGAAACCTTGAACGATTTCCTTTAAAAATCCATAGAAGACTTCCTAAAGACGTCCTTAGAAAAACTCCTGAAGGAATCCATGCAAAAATCCTTGAAGGAAGCTTTTCAGGAACTCCTGGATAAATGTGTGAAGCGATTCCTGGAGGAATATTGTTAAAAATTACAAATGTAATCCTAGAAGGACTTCGTGGAGAAATATTTAGATGAGTTCCTGAAAAAAACTTCTGAAGGAAAACGATGAAAAAAATCTTGGAAGGCTTTCAAAAGGAATCTGCAGTGATATTTTAAAGAACTTCTGCAACAATTGTTACAATTTCCGGAGAAAATTTTTGGAAAGAGTTCTTAAAAGATGTTTGGAAAAAATCCTTGATGATGATCCTTGAAAGACTTATTGAAGAACTCCTTGAATGAATTCCTGGAGGAGGCTTTGAAGGAATTCTTGGAGAAATTCTCCAACAAGCAATCTTTATTTAAAAAAAATTCTGGAGGATTCCTTGGAACATTTCCTTCAAGTATCCCTGGAAGACTTCTTACAGGAATCCTTGGAAAATTTCCTTACAAGCTGGAGCTGGAGCTTGGTAGATTTTTTTAAGAAATCCTTGAGGAATCCCTGGAAGACTTCCTTTAGGAATTCTTGGAGGTATTCCTGGAGAAATTCAAGAAGACTTAAAGGAATATTTGAAAAAAATCTTGAAAGACTCCTGTGAGAAAGTTGTTTCACCAAGTTTTGATAGCAAACACTGTAAGTGCTGATACAGCTTCAGGCTAAAATTTAATTCTCGATTGGTGGAGCGGACCTGGTGTGATGGTAAGAACACTTGACTATCACGCCGAGGACCTGGGATCGAATCTCACTCCCAACAAACTCACAAAATGTGAGTTCTTCCTTCGGAAGGGAAGTAAAGCGTGGGTCCCGAGATGAACTAGCCTAGGGCTAAAAATCTCGTTAATACAGATGAAAAAAAATCTCGATTAGAAGGCAATATATCAGTTATTGAACAGACTTACAATTTTGGTAAACAACTCGGTAAGCAAGGATTGGTTCATGACCACCCTATATGTAGCAGTATAATTCAACCCAATGAAAACATGTGTTTGATTAGCTTTTTACACGTTTTTGAATTCATTTTGTGTACTTACAATAATGTGAAAGAAACCTAAGAAATATCCTGTGGTTTAGTTTCTAAGTTTTCCTAGTTTTACGCCAGCTAAAGCTTAAATAATATATACATATATGTAACAAATAATCAATAACAGTGTTCTGTCTATACTCCTACTATCAACCAAACAATGCTCACTACTCACGAATGTAACAATTCTTAGTAGCTAAGCAAATTCTTTATAGTTTTTATCGAAAGATAGGGATAGGGAGAAATACACTTGGTAAATCGATTAAGATTAAGCTGATGATCAATTTTTCATTCCCTATGCTAATGACGTTTCTATTCTGCAACGGTTGACGCATGCAGGTACGCTTCAGAAATGGAATGGTCCCACACCGAGGGGTATTGTCGAAACAACTTCAAAAGGAATTCTTGGAGGACCTCCTGGAGAATTTTTTGGAAGATTTCTTGGAAAAATGCTGTGAGGTGTTGTGTTCAAATTGTCCCATTAGAAGTCTTTGAAAGACTGCTCAAAGGAGTTTCTGATATAGTTAATGGAGAAATCTTTGGAAATCATCCTAAGGAACTCTTTGGAAGTCTCCTTAAGGGAATCTTTGAAAGCATTCCATGAAGGCATACAAACAGAATTATCAGAAAAATTCTGAAAAAAATCTCGAAAGACTTGTATGATTTTTAAGGACTTCCTGAAGAAATCCTAGGAAAAAATCCTTCAAGAATCCCCGGAAGGCTTCCTTAAAGACTCTTCGGCAAACCTCCTGAGGGCATCCTTGGAAGAATTAAGTATGAATTAAAGAACAATTTTTGGATAAATCCTGAATGAATCTTTGGAAAACTTCCTAGAGAAAACCTACAGGAATCCTCATAAGAATTCTTGGAGAAATCCTTGAGGAATTCTTCTGAGCATCAACGACGCAGCCGAGAGCACCATCGGGTACGTGGAACTGAATCGACGGAACGAATTGATCAACGAAGAGTGCAGAACGGTTTTGGAGGAGATGAACGCAGCGCGGGCAGTAATGCTGCAGCAAGGGACCCGACAGAATGTGGAACGTTACAAACAGAAGCGAAAACAGCAGACCCGCCTATTTCGGGAGAAAAAGCGCTACCTGGAACAAGTGGAGTGCGAAGAAATGGAACTGCTGTGCTATTTCCAAGAAACACGGAAAATCTACCAGAAACTCATTGCATCCCGCAACGGCTTCGTGTCGCGAGCCGAAATGTGCAGGGATAAGAACGGAGGCCTCTTGACGGATCGAAAGGTGGAAGCACAGCTTCGATCAGCCCCTGCATGGCGTGAAGAACGTAGGCACGGGAGCCCACGGCAACGGAAGAAACGACGACGCCAGTGCAGCGGAGGACGGAAATGAACCAATGCCCACGCTGAGGGAAGCTAAAGGCTATTCATCAGCTCAAAACTAACAAAGGTGCTGGTAAGGTTGGTATCGCAGCTGAACTCATCAAGATGGGCCCAGAAATGTTGGTCACCTGTCTGCACCGGCTGATAGTCAGGATCTGGGAAACCGAACAGCTATCAGAGAAATGGAAGGAAGGGGTAATCTGCCCCATTCACAAGACCATTTGGAATTTAAGAATTTCAGAGCGATCACTTTTTTAACCCTCTAATGGATACCTGGGGTCCATTGGACCCCAGAGCCACTTTGAAGTGGTCGCAAAAAAGTTTGGATTGACATATCGGTTCCATTTTCACAGTACCTTCAAACTACACCGCGATGAGTCATTTGTGCAAAAATAGCAATAGTTTCATGGCGTACTATGGATTATTTTTTATGTCAAAGTTGAACCGGGCGATTTTGGTCCCCTGGGGTCCATTGGACCCCACGACACGAATGATTGTATCTTTTGATCGTTACTTCCTAGAATAATGCTGTCTTCGACAAAATTGTGTAATAGACCAAGGGCAATCTTATGACGGACAAATTGAATCGGGATTAGTCCAGTAGATGGCGCTAGTGTGTATTGAAATTATGGATTAAAAGTTATATTTAGCTTGAATATCTCGAGATTCTGAATGTACAGAAAGTTTGTGTCTTCGGCAAAAGTGTTCAATACATCAAGGGCTATTTGGTAAGGGGCATGTACAAATGACGTTATTATTATTAACATTTTTGTACAATTTTCAACACCCCCTCCTCCCTCGTAACCTATTTTCCCATACCTAATACATGGCGCGTAGCCTTATCATGGACTCTCACGTCACCCCCTAAAATGCTACGTCATTTATGGACGGACCCTAATGAAAATTAGTTTGTTTTTTTTTTCTGCAAGATGTCGCTAATTGATGCATATCAGCCCAGCATCCTAGATACCTCGAGCGACAAGCGTCCTCAAATAAGGACACTTATTTTGAGGTGAATATCTTGAGAACAACACAATACATGTATTTACATACTGTTTACAATAGCAAAACATTAACATAAAGAATAACAATAAATAATAAAATCTCGTTATTTTGTCGATCGGATATGGCTTAATAACTTTTTTTTAGGAAGGTCGCATCATTTTGCGGTCTTCGGAGGTCTGATTCCTCGTGAAATTTTCTAAGAAATCATTCATCGACTTTTTTTAGGGTTCAAGGGGTGACCTGTGGCGATTTTTCTTTGAAGAAGTAAATTTTTCCCATATTAAATCGTATGAAAAAAATAGAATGGCGGGCGCAAAAATATAGTTTTTCGATCGAGCTGAAATTTTGCACAGTTGATATGGGACCAAAATTATTTTTCCCCATACAGACCGTGTACCAGTCTAATGTATATCCAAGCCAAAATTATATAAGCAATGTAAATTGTCTACTAAATCAGTATTTAAAAATATTTTTGTCATGATTAAAAAATCCTAACAACATATGATATGATTGTGATACAGCATTTTCCGCAATTGAAAAAAAAAAACAAAACCAAAATTATATCACATTTTGTTACGTAATAATATTTATTTATTTATTTATTTATTTATTGAATACCTTGTAACGTAAGACATACATCTTTTATGTTGTTACAGTTTAGATTATTAATTGATAAACAGATATCTAATGTGCATAATGAAAGATTGTTCTCTTCAACTAACTAAATTACCCGTCTATTGCAAGTGCTGTAGGAGATTTCTTCTAAAACCTGATTTAGAAGTGATTGTTTTAACAGAAATTGGTAAACTATTCCAGTTAACAATACCTCTGACGAAGAAGGATTGGCTGTAATACATAGAATTATGTTGTGGAACTCTGTAATTTGCTGTACGTGTGCCTCTCAATGGAACCAGTTTTTCGAAAAGGAAGCCTGGACTGGAGGTAATTCTTATTCTGAAAACATTGAAGCACGATCTATACTTGTAGAAATTAGCGAACGGGCAGCCTATAAGGTTCTTTTGTAGATGGGATACATGAGAATACCTAGAAAGGTTATACACATATCTTACACAGGCGTTGAGTGCAATTTTAAGCTTGTGAATTGTACCACTTAAGGCGTTTGTGTAGACAAAATCGCCATAAATAAAGTGGGGAAGCAATAATGTTTTGAAAAGTTGTAATTTTGTTTCGGTACTACAACTTCTAGTGGTCAAGTTCAAACGTTTTAATGAACCATACACTTTTGAACACTGATGATTTATGTGATCATCCCATTCTAAGTTATTTGTAAATATAACACCCAAATTGTTTACCCGTTGTACAAACATAACTTCAATTCCATCGATTAAAATTCTAGGTGGTGTAATCGTTTGTTTTCTTTTGGAAATTATTATGGCTTTTGTTTTGCTAGGATTAATGGGCAACAAATTATCTTTCGACCAATTCACAAGCATGCAGAGATCATGATTCATCATGCTCGCTATGGTTGTCAAATCCGTATTATCATCGATACAAATATATATTTGGACATCATCCGCAAACAGATGAACCGAACAATAATTCAAAATACTTGGGAGATCGTTAATAAAAAGAGAGAATAGAAGAGGACCAAGAACCGATCCTTGAGGTACTCCTGATAAAGTGGGTTTGAAACTTTAGAAAGCACCATTATAATTAACAGCCTGACTACGATTACTCAAATAACTTTTTACCAGCTTTGCAGCATCGGCAGAGAAACCATAAAGTGAAACTAGTTTATTAATCAATTTAGTGTGTGAAACTCGGTCGAAGGCTTTAGCAAAATCGATCATCAATAAAATTGTTATGCCATTTTTGTCAACCGTCCGTGCAATATCATCATGGACTCTCATCAAAGCTGTTTCAGTGCTGTGGTGTCTCCTAAAACCGGACTGGAAGGGATGTAATAAGTTCATTCTGGTAACATACTCCGAAATCTGGCCTTTGATAAGCTTTTCAAATACTTTTGATGTACTTGATAACAGGCTTATAGGCCTCAAATTGGTAATTGATGAGATGTTTGGCTTTTTGTTAATCGCAACCACTTTAGTACGCTTCCATTCACTTGGAAATTTATTCGTTACTATTATAGCATTAAATAAATGTTTAAGCATGGGCAGCAGAAGAGGAATTAAGATTTTTACGAACCTTATGGGAATGCAGTCCATTCCGACGGCATTCGACTTAATTTCGAATACTGCGTTGACTATTTCATAATCAAGTACCGGTCGGAACTTAAACCCATTTTCGTTTCCTAAATATTCGACACTATTGGTTTCCTCAGTACAGAAATTAGAAGGCTAGAATTTGATATAATTATGTTAGAATATTTTTCAACTGTCAGAGACTCATAACTAAATTGTATCATAATCAGTTACAAATATCTCAGTTTGTTACAATTTTGTTTTATTTTTGTTAGAATCCTCTAGATTATCAGCCCATCTATTGGCATAGTTGCGGATCAAATAGCTCATTCACTGTAAATTTTTGACCTACCGAACAACTATGCCGAAGACATCATCTTTTTAAGTAATCAGGATCCTGAGATATATGAGATATAAAATATGTACGCTCACTAGCGCTGCCTAGTGGTAGAATATCTGTAAGTTCATCATCTGAAGGTTTTTGACTAACAAAACAACTTTGCCGAAGACCCCAACTCCACAAGTAATCAGGATCTTGCAATATATGGGATGTTAATTTAATCAGTGTTACGTCTTTTTGTCTGTGCTGTCTCTTTGGGTTCATTCAAATAATATGTAATGCAAAATTTTACAATTTGAGAACTCCTCTTCACTCCACGCAATAACTTTTGTATGAGAAAATTTGAAATTTTGTATGAAGCGTAAGCGTGTCCGCTTGCTTAGGTACGTTCCATCCTATTTATTAGGGGCATTTTGGAATGCTCTCTGGCGCCGCCTAGTGGAAGTTTCCCGAACTAAATTGTTCATCACTAGATAGGCCTTGACTTGTTTAACATCTTTGCTGAAAACATCACACTTTTAAAAAGTAAGGATCACGAGATATGCGAGGATATATGTTGGGGTCCAATGGACCCCAGGGTTCCAAAACGGACCTTCATTTAAGGTATCCCTTTGAGGGTTAAATGCTGCCTACAAAGTGCTATCCCAGATCATCTTCCGTCGTCTGTCACCCAAAACGAATGAGTTCGTGAGAGGTTATCAAGCCGGTTTCATCGACGGCCGGTCGACAACGGACCAGATCTTCATCGTACGGCTAATTCTCCAGAAATGCCGTGAATACCAGGTCCCAACGCATCAGCTGTTTATCGACTTCAAAGCGGCATACGACAGTATCGACCGCACAGAGCTATGGAAAATCATGGACGAAAACGGCTTTCCTGGGAAGCTGACTAGACTGATTAAAGCAACGATGAACGGTGTGCAAAACTGCGTAAGGATTTTGGGTAAACTATCCAGTTCATTCGTATCTCGCCGGGGACTGCGACAAGGTGATGGACACTCATGCCTACTCTTCAACATCGCTCTGGAAGGTGTGATGCGACGAGCCGGGCTTAACAGACGGGGAACGATTTTCACAAAATCCGGCCAATTTATGTGCTCTGCGAACGACATGGACATTATCGCTAGCACATTTGGAACGGTGGCAGAGCTGTATATCCGCTTGAAACGCGAAGCAGCAAAGGTCGTACTGGTGGTGAATGTCTCAAAAACAAAGTACATGCTGGTAGGCGGAACCGAACACGACCGGATCCGTCTGGGTAGTAATGTTACGATAGACGGGGATACTTTCGAGGTGCTGGAGGAATTCGTCTACCTCGGGTCCTTACTGACGACTGACAACAACGTGAGCCGTGAAATTCGGAGGCGCATCATCAGCGGAAGTCGGGCCTACTACGGGCTCCACAAGAAGCTGTGATCTAAAATGATTCACCCACGCACCAAATGCAAGATGTACAAAACGCCAATAAGAGCGGTGGTCCTCTACGGACACGAGACATGGACCATGCTCGAGGTGGACCTGCAAGCACTCGGAGCGACGCGTGCAAGGACGATATTTGGCGGTGTGCAGGAGAACGGTGTGTGGGAAGATGGATGAACCACAAGCTCGCTGCACTTTACGGCGAACCCAGAATCCAGAAAGCGGCTAAAGCTGGAAGGATACGATGGGCAGGGAATGTTGCAAGAATGCCGGACAACAACCCTACAAAGTTGGTGTTCACGACAGATCCGGTTGTCACAAGAAGGCGTGGAGCGCAGTGAGCACGATGGGCGGATCCAGTGGAGCGTGACTTGACGAGCATCGGGCGTGACCGATAATGGAGACCGGAAGCCACGAACCGTGTATTATGCAGACATATTGTTCATTCAGTTTTATCTAGAATTTGATGTAATACCAAATAAATGAAAAAAAGTGAAATGTAAATACGTCAAAGGTCTATGGAGGACACAACACAAGTAGATATAGTTTCACTAGGTCTGCTACACCATAAATAGAATGTCATCATTTGCGTGCCAATGCCATCATCTCATGCCAAGTCCAATTACCAATTGAACTACAAACAACTTCCATCCCACAAAAAAGTACCAAACTTTCCTTATTAAACTTTGTCCTCCACACGACACACGCTCTGACGACGTCTCTTTCATTATTTCGATGACACTCCCCTTCTCCTCCGTACTTTTCATCGGGCGTGAGAATAATGAAAGTCGTCTCACCGAAAAAACCAACAGATAAATATTGCACACAACAATCAACAAACGGTAGTGGATGGCCTTGTCGTCTTCCGTCCGAACCGGAGAGCACACAAAACGAAAAATACAATCCAAACCAATATTTTCCGGAAGAAGCTCGCCTTCCTCACTGTGGTGGCCGCCACTTGCCCAAGAGAACTTGCACTTTGCCACATGGTGGCAGGCGATAGGTAGATGAAATGGAAGGAACGCATATTGGAACGGTGCCAAAAATAGACAATGCCGCGTCCCCATCTACCTACCAGCAGTTTGGGACTGACTCCTACACGTAGCACACGGTCTGGCGAGTGCCGGCCAGAGCCGGGTGCTGCTGAATAATGTAGCGACGATGATGTGGGACTGTGGGAGTTGTGCAAAAAGATCTGGCCGCCGTCCTTATAGAGCACATCAGACACATCTCTGTATACCTAGATAGGTACATACTGTGCGGTTCAGTCCGGACGGACTCGGTGAAACGACCTTGACTCAGTAAAATGTGATTCTGTTGTATTGTTTCCATTTGTTTGGATGGATACTGTTTCATTATTGCCACTGTGGATGTTTCAAATTTGCAGCGAATTTTAGCAAAATTCATTGAATTGGATCGTTTCACCATACGTTCAATCAAGTGACACGAGATAGTGCAATATGATAATCACGTCGTCATTCATTCCGAGTGCATTTCCAACAATCGATTCTGGTATTGTTTTAATGTTATTCAATGTGGCAATAGTAAAAAGATAATATTTACAAGGTACTATAGGGTAATATTTGATTAGTATCTAGGGTTAATATTTAGCCTGAGAGAGATCAGGGATGGCAGATGATTTTTTGAAAAATCTGTACCACTCTTTTCAAAAATCTGTATCCCATACAAAATATTGGGCAAAAATCTGTATCTCATACAAAAATAAAATGGCCTTTCTTGCTCAAAAATTTGTATTTCATATAAAACGAAGTCTGTATGGATGCTCAAAAGTCTATATAATACAGATAAATCTGTATATATGGCAATCCTGCTCAGGATTTTTAAAGAGTCTTCTCCAGATTTTTGAAAGCATTTTCTCAGCATTCCCTGAGCAATCCTCTCAGCAAACCTGAGTGGATTCCTTTGGGAATCCTGAGAGGATTCCTTTGGGAATCCTGAGAGGATTCCTTTGGAAATCCTGAAAGGATTTCTTTAGGAATCCTGAGAGGATTCCTTTGGGAATTCGAGAGAATTCTTTGGGGAATCCTGAGAGAATTCCTTTGGGAATTCTGGCAGGATTCCTTTGTGAATCCTGAGAGGATTCCTTTGGAAATCCTGAGAGGATTTCTTTAGGAATCCTGAGAGGATTCCTTTGGGAATCCTGAGAGGATTCCTTTGGGAATCCTGAGAGGATTCCTTTGGGGATGCTGAGAGGATTCCTATATGAATCCTGAGAGGATTCCTTTGGAAATCCTGAGAGGATTTCTTTAGGAATCCTGAGAGGATTCCTTTGTGAATCCTGAGAGGATTCCTTTGGGAATCCTGAGAGGTTTCCTTTGGAAATCCTGAGAGGATTCCTTTGGAAATCCTGAGAGGATTCATGTGGGAATCATGACAGGATTCCTTTGCAAATCCTCAGAGGATCCCTTTGGGAATCCTGAGAGGATTCCTTTGTGAATCCCGAGAGGATTCCTTTGGGAATCCTGAGAGGATTCCTTTGGGAATCCTGAGAGGATTCCTTTGGGAATCCTGAGAGGATTCCTTTGGGAATCCTGAGAGGATTCCTTTGGGAATCCTGAGAGGATTCCTTTGGGAATCCTGAGAGGATTCCTTTGGGAATCCTGAGAGGATTCCTTTGGGAATCCTGAGAGGATTCCTTTGGGAAACCTGAGAGGATTCCTTTGGGAATCCTGAGAGGATTCCTTTGGAAATCCTGAGAGGATTCCTTTGGGAATCCTGAGAGGATTCCTTTGGGAATCCTGAGAGGATTCCTTTGGGAATCCTGAGAGGATTCCTTTGGGAATCCTGAGAGGATTCCTTTGGGAATCCTGAGAGGATTCCTTTGGGAATCCTGAGAGGATTCCTTTGGGAATCCTGAGAGGATTCCTTTGGGAATCCTGAGAGGATTCCTTTGGGAATCCTGAGAGGATTCCTTTGGGAATCCTGAGAGGATTCCTTTGGGAATCCTGAGAGGATTCCTTCGGGAATCCTGAGAGGATTCATGTGGGAATCATGACAGGATTCCTTTGCAAATCCTCAGAGGATCCCTTTGGGAATCCTGAGAGGATTCGTTTGTGAATCCTGAGAGGATTCCTTTGGGAATCCTGAGAGGATTCCTTTGGGAATCCTGAGAGGATCCCTTTGGGAATCCTGAGAGGATTCCTTTGTGAATCCTGAGAGGATCCCTTTGGGAATCCTGAGAGGATTCCTCTGGGAATCCTGAGAGGATTCCTTTGGGAATCCTGAGAGGATCCCTTTGTGAATCCTGAGAGGATTCCTTTGTGAATCCTGAGAGGATTCCTTTGGGAATCCTGAGAGGTTTCCTTTGGAAATCCTGAGAGGATTCCTTTGGAAATCCTGAGAGGATTCATGTGGGAATCATGACAGGATTCCTTTGCAAATCCTCAGAGGATCCCTTTGGGAATCCTGAGAGGATTCCTTTGTGAATCCCGAGAGGATTCCTTTGGGAATCCTGAGAGGATTCCTTTGGGAATCCTGAGAGGATTCCTTTGGGAATCCTGAGAGGATTCCTTTGGGAATCCTGAGAGGATTCCTTCGGGAATCCTGAGAGGATTCATGTGGGAATCATGACAGGATTCCTTTGCAAATCCTCAGAGGATCCCTTTGGGAATCCTGAGAGGATTCGTTTGTGAATCCTGAGAGGATTCCTTTGGGAATCCTGAGAGGATTCCTTTGGGAATCCTGAGAGGATCCCTTTGGGAATCCTGAGAGGATTCCTTTGTGAATCCTGAGAGGATCCCTTTGGGAATCCTGAGAGGATTCCTCTGGGAATCCTGAGAGGATTCCTTTGGGAATCCTGAGAGGATCCCTTTGTGAATCCTGAGAGGATTCCTTTGTGAATCCTGAGAGGATTCCTTTGGGAATCCTGAGAGGTTTCCTTTGGAAATCCTGAGAGGATTCCTTTGGAAATCCTGAGAGGATTCATGTGGGAATCATGACAGGATTCCTTTGCAAATCCTCAGAGGATCCCTTTGGGAATCCTGAGAGGATTCCTTTGGGAATCCTGAGAGGATTCCTTTGGGAATCCTGAGAGGATTCCTTTGGGAATCCTGAGAGGATTCCTTTGGGAATCCTGAGAGGATTCCTTTGGGAATCCTGAGAGGATTCCTTCGGGAATCCTGAGAGGATTCATGTGGGAATCATGACAGGATTCCTTTGCAAATCCTCAGAGGATCCCTTTGGGAATCCTGAGAGGATTCGTTTGTGAATCCTGAGAGGATTCCTTTGGGAATCCTGAGAGGATTCCTTTGGGAATCCTGAGAGGATCCCTTTGGGAATCCTGAGAGGATTCCTTTGTGAATCCTGAGAGGATCCCTTTGGGAATCCTGAGAGGATTCCTCTGGGAATCCTGAGAGGATTCCTTTGGGAATCCTGAGAGGATTTCTTTAGGAATCCTGAGAGGATTCCTTTGTGAATCCTGAGAGGATTCCTTTGGGAATCCTGAGAGGTTTCCTTTGGAAATCCTGAGAGGATTCCTTTGGAAATCCTGAGAGGATTCATGTGGGAATCATGACAGGATTCCTTTGCAAATCCTCAGAGGATCCTTTTGGGAATCCTGAGAGGATTCCTTTGTGAATCCCGAGAGGATTCCTTTGGGAATCCTGAGAGGATTCCTTTGGGAATCCTGAGAGGATTCCTTTGGGAATCCTGAGAGGATTCCTTTGGGAATCCTGAGAGGATTCCTTTGGGAATCCTGAGAGGATTCCTTTGGGAATCCTGAGAGGATTCCTTTGGGAATCCTGAGAGGATTCCTTTGGGAATCCTGAGAGGATTCCTTTGGGAAACCTGAGAGGATTCCTTTGGGAATCCTGAGAGGATTCCTTTGGAAATCCTGAGAGGATTCCTTTGGGAATCCTGAGAGGATTCCTTTGGGAATCCTGAGAGGATTCCTTTGGGAATCCTGAGAGGATTCCTTTGGGAATCCTGAGAGGATTCCTTTGGGAATCCTGAGAGGATTCCTTTGGGAATCCTGAGAGGATTCCTTTGGGAATCCTGAGAGGATTCCTTTGGGAATCCTGAGAGGATTCCTTTGGGAATCCTGAGAGGATTCCTTTGGGAATCCTGAGAGGATTCCTTCGGGAATCCTGAGAGGATTCATGTGGGAATCATGACAGGATTCCTTTGCAAATCCTCAGAGGATCCCTTTGGGAATCCTGAGAGGATTCGTTTGTGAATCCTGAGAGGATTCCTTTGGGAATCCTGAGAGGATTCCTTTGGGAATCCTGAGAGGATCCCTTTGGGAATCCTGAGAGGATTCCTTTGTGAATCCTGAGAGGATCCCTTTGGGAATCCTGAGAGGATTCCTCTGGGAATCCTGAGAGGATTCCTTTGGGAATCCTGAGAGGATCCCTTTGTGAATCCTGAGAGGATTCCTTTGGGAATCCTGAGAGGATTCCTTTGGGAATCCTGAGAGGATTTCTTTGGGAATCCTGAGAGGATTCCTTTGGGAATCCTGAGAGGATTCCTTTGGGAATCCTGAGAGGATTCCTTTGGGAATCCTGAGAGGATTCCTTTGGGAATCCTGAGAGGATTCCTTTGGGAATCCTGAGAGGATTCCTTTGGGAATCCTGAGAGGATTCCTTTGGGAATCCTGAGAGGATTCCTTTGGGAATCCTGAGAGAATTCCTTTGGGAATCCTGAGAGGATTCCTTTGGGAATCCTGAGAGGATTCCTTTGGGAATCCTGAGAGGATTCCTTTGGGAATCCTGAGAGGATTCCTTTGGGAATCCTGAGAGGATTCCTTTGGGAATCCTGAGAGGATTCCTTTGGGAATCCTGAGAGGATTCCTTTGGGAATCCTGAGAGGATTCCTTTGGGAATCCTGAGAGGATTCCTTTGGGAATCCTGAGAGGATTCCTTTGGGAATCCTGAGAGGATTCCTTTGGGAATCCTGAGAGGATTCCTTTGGGAATCCTGAGAGGATTCCTTTGGGAATCCTGAGAGGATTCCTTTGGGAATCCTGAGAGGATTCCTTTGGGAATCCTGAGAGGATTCCTTTGGGAATCCTGAGAGGATTCCTTTGGGAATCCTGAGAGGATTCCTTTGGGAATCCTGAGAGGATTCCTTTGGGAATCCTGAGAGGATTCCTTTGGGAATCCTGAGAGGATTCCTTTGGGAATCCTGAGAGGATTCCTTTGGGAATCCTGAGAGGATTCCTTTGGGAATCCTGAGAGGATTCCTTTGGGAATCCTGAGAGGATTCCTTTGGGAATCCTGAGAGGATTCCTTTGGGAATCCTGAGAGGATTCCTTTGGGAATCCTGAGAAGATTCCTTTGGGAATCCTGAGAGGATTCCTTTGGGAATCCTGAGAGGATTCCTTTGGGAATCCTGAGAGGATTCCTTTGGGATGAGAGGATTCCTTTGGGAATCCTGAGAGGATTCCTTTGGGAATCCTGAGAGGATTCCTTTGGGAATCCTGAGAGGATTCCTTTGGGAATCCTGAGAGGATTCCTTTGGGAATCCTGAGAGGATTCCTTTGGGAATCCTGAGAGGATTCCTTTGGGAATCCTGAGAGGATTCCTTTGGGAATCCTGAGAGGATTCCTTTGAGAATCCTGAGAGGATTCCTTTGGGAATCCTGAGAGGATTCCTTTGGGAATCCTGAGAGGATTCCTTTGGGAATCCTGAGAGGATTCCTTTGGGAATCCTGAGAGGATTCCTTTGGGAATCCTGAGAGGATTCCTTTGGGAATCCTGAGAGGATTCCTTTGGGAATCCTGAGAGGATTCCTTTGGGAATCCTAAGAGGATTCCTTTGGGAATCCTGAGAGGATTCCTTTGGGAATCCTGAGAGGATACCTTTGGGAATCCTGAGAGGATTCCTTTGGGAATCCTGAGAGGATTCCTTTGGGAATCCTGAGAGGATTCCTTTGGGAATCCTGAGAGGATTCCTTTGGGAATCCTGAGAGGATTCCTTTGGGAATCCTGAGAGGATTCCTTTGGGAATCCTGAGAGGATTCCTTTGTGAATCCCTAGAGGATTCCTTTGGCAATCCTGAGAGGATTCCTTTGGAAATCCTGAGAGAATTCCTTTGGGAATCCTGAGAGGATTCCTTTGGGAATCCTGAGAGGATTCCTTTGGGAATCCTGAGAGGATTCCTTTGGGAATCCTGAGAGGATTCCTTTGGGAATCCTGAGAGGATTCCTTTGGGAATCCTGAGAGGATTTCTTTGGGAATCCTGAGAGGATTTCTTTGGGAATCCTGAGAGGATTCCTTTGGGAATCCTGGGAGGATTCCTTTGGGAATCCTGAGAGGATTCCTTTGGGAATCCTGAGAGGATTCCTTTGGGAATCCTGAGAGGATCCTTTGGGAATCCTGAGAGGATTCCTTTGGGAAACCTGAGAGGATTCCTTTGGGAAACCTGAGAGGATTCCTTTGGGAATCCTGAGAGGATTCCTTTGGGAATCCTGAGAGGATTCCTTTGGGAATCCTGAGAGGATTCCTTTGGGAATCCTGAGAGGATTCCTTTGGGAATCCTGAGAAGATTCCTTTGGGAATCCTGAGAGGATTCCTTTGGGAATCCTGAGAGGATTCCTTTGGGAATCCTGAGAGGATTCCTTTGGGAATCCTGAGAGGATTCCTTTGGGATGAGAGGATTCCTTTGGGAATCCTGAGAGGATTCCTTTGGGAATCCTGAGAGGATTCCTTTGGGAATCCTGAGAGGATTCCTTTGGGAATCCTGAGAGGATTCCTTTGGGAATCCTGAGAGGATTCCTTTGGGAATCCTGAGAGGATTCCTTTGGGAATCCTGAGAGGATTCCTTTGGGAATCCTGAGAGGATTCCTTTGGGAATCCTGAGAGGATTCCTTTGAGAATCCTGAGAGGATTCCTTTGGGAATCCTGAGAGGATTCCTTTGGGAATCCTGAGAGGATTCCTTTGGGAATCCTGAGAGGATTCCTTTGGGAATCCTGAGAGGATTCCTTTGGGAATCCTGAGAGGATTCCTTTGGGAATCCTGAGAGGATTCCTTTGGGAATCCTGAGAGGATTCCTTTGGGAATCCTGAGAGGATTCCTTTGTGAATCCCTAGAGGATTCCTTTGGCAATCCTGAGAGGATTCCTTTGGAAATCCTGAGAGAATTCCTTTGGGAATCCTGAGAGGATTCCTTTGGGAATCCTGAGAGGATTCCTTTGGGAATCCTGAGAGGATTCCTTTGGGAATCCTGAGAGGATTCCTTTGGGAATCCTGAGAGGATTCCTTTGGGAATCCTGAGAGGATTTCTTTGGGAATCCTGAGAGGATTTCTTTGGGAATCCTGAGAGGATTCCTTTGGGAATCCTGGGAGGATTCCTTTGGGAATCCTGAGAGGATTCCTTTGGGAATCCTGAGAGGATTCCTTTGGGAATCCTGAGAGGATTCCTTTGGGAATCCTGAGAGGATTCCTTTGGAAATCCTGAAAGGATTTCTTTAGGAATCCTGAGAGGATTCCTTTGGGAATTCGAGAGAATTCTTTGGGGAATCCTGAGAGAATTCCTTTGGGAATTCTGGCAGGATTCCTTTGTGAATCCTGAGAGGATTCCTTTGGAAATCCTGAGAGGATTTCTTTAGGAATCCTGAGAGGATTCCTTTGGGAATCCTGAGAGGATTCCTTTGGGAATCCTGAGAGGATTCCTTTGGGGATGCTGAGAGGATTCCTATATGAATCCTGAGAGGATTCCTTTGGAAATCCTGAGAGGATTTCTTTAGGAATCCTGAGAGGATTCCTTTGTGAATCCTGAGAGGATTCCTTTGGGAATCCTGAGAGGTTTCCTTTGGAAATCCTGAGAGGATTCCTTTGGAAATCCTGAGAGGATTCATGTGGGAATCATGACAGGATTCCTTTGCAAATCCTCAGAGGATCCCTTTGGGAATCCTGAGAGGATTCCTTTGTGAATCCCGAGAGGATTCCTTTGGGAATCCTGAGAGGATTCCTTTGGGAATCCTGAGAGGATTCCTTTGGGAATCCTGAGAGGATTCCTTTGGGAATCCTGAGAGGATTCCTTTGGGAATCCTGAGAGGATTCCTTTGGGAATCCTGAGAGGATTCCTTTGGGAATCCTGAGAGGATTCCTTTGGGAATCCTGAGAGGATTCCTTTGGGAAACCTGAGAGGATTCCTTTGGGAATCCTGAGAGGATTCCTTTGGAAATCCTGAGAGGATTCCTTTGGGAATCCTGAGAGGATTCCTTTGGGAATCCTGAGAGGATTCCTTTGGGAATCCTGAGAGGATTCCTTTGGGAATCCTGAGAGGATTCCTTTGGGAATCCTGAGAGGATTCCTTTGGGAATCCTGAGAGGATTCCTTTGGGAATCCTGAGAGGATTCCTTTGGGAATCCTGAGAGGATTCCTTTGGGAATCCTGAGAGGATTCCTTTGGGAATCCTGAGAGGATTCCTTTGGGAATCCTGAGAGGATTCCTTTGGGAATCCTGAGAGGATTCCTTTGGGAATCCTGAGAGGATTCCTTTGGGAATCCTGAGAGGATTCCTTCGGGAATCCTGAGAGGATTCATGTGGGAATCATGACAGGATTCCTTTGCAAATCCTCAGAGGATCCCTTTGGGAATCCTGAGAGGATTCGTTTGTGAATCCTGAGAGGATTCCTTTGGGAATCCTGAGAGGATTCCTTTGGGAATCCTGAGAGGATCCCTTTGGGAATCCTGAGAGGATTCCTTTGTGAATCCTGAGAGGATCCCTTTGGGAATCCTGAGAGGATTCCTCTGGGAATCCTGAGAGGATTCCTTTGGGAATCCTGAGAGGATCCCTTTGTGAATCCTGAGAGGATTCCTTTGTGAATCCTGAGAGGATTCCTTTGGGAATCCTGAGAGGTTTCCTTTGGAAATCCTGAGAGGATTCCTTTGGAAATCCTGAGAGGATTCATGTGGGAATCATGACAGGATTCCTTTGCAAATCCTCAGAGGATCCCTTTGGGAATCCTGAGAGGATTCCTTTGTGAATCCCGAGAGGATTCCTTTGGGAATCCTGAGAGGATTCCTTTGGGAATCCTGAGAGGATTCCTTTGGGAATCCTGAGAGGATTCCTTTGGGAATCCTGAGAGGATTCCTTCGGGAATCCTGAGAGGATTCATGTGGGAATCATGACAGGATTCCTTTGCAAATCCTCAGAGGATCCCTTTGGGAATCCTGAGAGGATTCGTTTGTGAATCCTGAGAGGATTCCTTTGGGAATCCTGAGAGGATTCCTTTGGGAATCCTGAGAGGATCCCTTTGGGAATCCTGAGAGGATTCCTTTGTGAATCCTGAGAGGATCCCTTTGGGAATCCTGAGAGGATTCCTCTGGGAATCCTGAGAGGATTCCTTTGGGAATCCTGAGAGGATCCCTTTGTGAATCCTGAGAGGATTCCTTTGTGAATCCTGAGAGGATTCCTTTGGGAATCCTGAGAGGTTTCCTTTGGAAATCCTGAGAGGATTCCTTTGGAAATCCTGAGAGGATTCATGTGGGAATCATGACAGGATTCCTTTGCAAATCCTCAGAGGATCCCTTTGGGAATCCTGAGAGGATTCCTTTGGGAATCCTGAGAGGATTCCTTTGGGAATCCTGAGAGGATTCCTTTGGGAATCCTGAGAGGATTCCTTTGGGAATCCTGAGAGGATTCCTTTGGGAATCCTGAGAGGATTCCTTCGGGAATCCTGAGAGGATTCATGTGGGAATCATGACAGGATTCCTTTGCAAATCCTCAGAGGATCCCTTTGGGAATCCTGAGAGGATTCGTTTGTGAATCCTGAGAGGATTCCTTTGGGAATCCTGAGAGGATTCCTTTGGGAATCCTGAGAGGATCCCTTTGGGAATCCTGAGAGGATTCCTTTGTGAATCCTGAGAGGATCCCTTTGGGAATCCTGAGAGGATTCCTCTGGGAATCCTGAGAGGATTCCTTTGGGAATCCTGAGAGGATTTCTTTAGGAATCCTGAGAGGATTCCTTTGTGAATCCTGAGAGGATTCCTTTGGGAATCCTGAGAGGTTTCCTTTGGAAATCCTGAGAGGATTCCTTTGGAAATCCTGAGAGGATTCATGTGGGAATCATGACAGGATTCCTTTGCAAATCCTCAGAGGATCCTTTTGGGAATCCTGAGAGGATTCCTTTGTGAATCCCGAGAGGATTCCTTTGGGAATCCTGAGAGGATTCCTTTGGGAATCCTGAGAGGATTCCTTTGGGAATCCTGAGAGGATTCCTTTGGGAATCCTGAGAGGATTCCTTTGGGAATCCTGAGAGGATTCCTTTGGGAATCCTGAGAGGATTCCTTTGGGAATCCTGAGAGGATTCCTTTGGGAATCCTGAGAGGATTCCTTTGGGAAACCTGAGAGGATTCCTTTGGGAATCCTGAGAGGATTCCTTTGGAAATCCTGAGAGGATTCCTTTGGGAATCCTGAGAGGATTCCTTTGGGAATCCTGAGAGGATTCCTTTGGGAATCCTGAGAGGATTCCTTTGGGAATCCTGAGAGGATTCCTTTGGGAATCCTGAGAGGATTCCTTTGGGAATCCTGAGAGGATTCCTTTGGGAATCCTGAGAGGATTCCTTTGGGAATCCTGAGAGGATTCCTTTGGGAATCCTGAGAGGATTCCTTTGGGAATCCTGAGAGGATTCCTTTGGGAATCCTGAGAGGATTCCTTTGGGAATCCTGAGAGGATTCCTTCGGGAATCCTGAGAGGATTCATGTGGGAATCATGACAGGATTCCTTTGCAAATCCTCAGAGGATCCCTTTGGGAATCCTGAGAGGATTCGTTTGTGAATCCTGAGAGGATTCCTTTGGGAATCCTGAGAGGATTCCTTTGGGAATCCTGAGAGGATCCCTTTGGGAATCCTGAGAGGATTCCTTTGTGAATCCTGAGAGGATCCCTTTGGGAATCCTGAGAGGATTCCTCTGGGAATCCTGAGAGGATTCCTTTGGGAATCCTGAGAGGATCCCTTTGTGAATCCTGAGAGGATTCCTTTGGGAATCCTGAGAGGATTCCTTTGGGAATCCTGAGAGGATTTCTTTGGGAATCCTGAGAGGATTCCTTTGGGAATCCTGAGAGGATTCCTTTGGGAATCCTGAGAGGATTCCTTTGGGAATCCTGAGAGGATTCCTTTGGGAATCCTGAGAGGATTCCTTTGGGAATCCTGAGAGGATTCCTTTGGGAATCCTGAGAGGATTCCTTTGGGAATCCTGAGAGGATTCCTTTGGGAATCCTGAGAGAATTCCTTTGGGAATCCTGAGAGGATTCCTTTGGGAATCCTGAGAGGATTCCTTTGGGAATCCTGAGAGGATTCCTTTGGGAATCCTGAGAGGATTCCTTTGGGAATCCTGAGAGGATTCCTTTGGGAATCCTGAGAGGATTCCTTTGGGAATCCTGAGAGGATTCCTTTGGGAATCCTGAGAGGATTCCTTTGGGAATCCTGAGAGGATTCCTTTGGGAATCCTGAGAGGATTCCTTTGGGAATCCTGAGAGGATTCCTTTGGGAATCCTGAGAGGATTCCTTTGGGAATCCTGAGAGGATTCCTTTGGGAATCCTGAGAGGATTCCTTTGGGAATCCTGAGAGGATTCCTTTGGGAATCCTGAGAGGATTCCTTTGGGAATCCTGAGAGGATTCCTTTGGGAATCCTGAGAGGATTCCTTTGGGAATCCTGAGAGGATTCCTTTGGGAATCCTGAGAGGATTCCTTTGGGAATCCTGAGAGGATTCCTTTGGGAATCCTGAGAGGATTCCTTTGGGAATCCTGAGAGGATTCCTTTGGGAATCCTGAGAGGATTCCTTTGGGAATCCTGAGAAGATTCCTTTGGGAATCCTGAGAGGATTCCTTTGGGAATCCTGAGAGGATTCCTTTGGGAATCCTGAGAGGATTCCTTTGGGATGAGAGGATTCCTTTGGGAATCCTGAGAGGATTCCTTTGGGAATCCTGAGAGGATTCCTTTGGGAATCCTGAGAGGATTCCTTTGGGAATCCTGAGAGGATTCCTTTGGGAATCCTGAGAGGATTCCTTTGGGAATCCTGAGAGGATTCCTTTGGGAATCCTGAGAGGATTCCTTTGAGAATCCTGAGAGGATTCCTTTGGGAATCCTGAGAGGATTCCTTTGGGAATCCTGAGAGGATTCCTTTGGGAATCCTGAGAGGATTCCTTTGGGAATCCTGAGAGGATTCCTTTGGGAATCCTGAGAGGATTCCTTTGGGAATCCTGAGAGGATTCCTTTGGGAATCCTGAGAGGATTCCTTTGGGAATCCTGAGAGGATTCCTTTGGGAATCCTGAGAGGATTCCTTTGGGAATCCTAAGAGGATTCCTTTGGGAATCCTGAGAGGATTCCTTTGGGAATCCTGAGAGGATACCTTTGGGAATCCTGAGAGGATTCCTTTGGGAATCCTGAGAGGATTCCTTTGGGAATCCTGAGAGGATTCCTTTGGGAATCCTGAGAGGATTCCTTTGGGAATCCTGAGAGGATTCCTTTGGGAATCCTGAGAGGATTCCTTTGGGAATCCTGAGAGGATTCCTTTGGGAATCCTGAGAGGATTCCTTTGTGAATCCCTAGAGGATTCCTTTGGCAATCCTGAGAGGATTCCTTTGGAAATCCTGAGAGAATTCCTTTGGGAATCCTGAGAGGATTCCTTTGGGAATCCTGAGAGGATTCCTTTGGGAATCCTGAGAGGATTCCTTTGGGAATCCTGAGAGGATTCCTTTGGGAATCCTGAGAGGATTCCTTTGGGAATCCTGAGAGGATTCCTTTGGGAATCCTGAGAGGATTTCTTTGGGAATCCTGAGAGGATTTCTTTGGGAATCCTGAGAGGATTCCTTTGGGAATCCTGGGAGGATTCCTTTGGGAATCCTGAGAGGATTCCTTTGGGAATCCTGAGAGGATTCCTTTGGGAATCCTGAGAGGATCCTTTGGGAATCCTGAGAGGATTCCTTTGGGAAACCTGAGAGGATTCCTTTGGGAAACCTGAGAGGATTCCTTTGGGAATCCTGAGAGGATTCCTTTGGGAATCCTGAGAGGATTCCTTTGGGAATCCTGAGAGGATTCTTTTGGGAATCTTGAGAGGATTCCTTTGGGAATCCTGAGAGGATTCCTTTGGGAATCCTGAGAGGATTCTTTTGGGAATCCTGAGAGGATTCTTTTGGGAATCCTGAGATGATTCCTTTGGGAATCCTGAGAGGATTTCTTTGGGAATCCTGAGAGGATTGCTTTGGAGGATTCCCGAAGGAATCCTTTGGAGGAATCCCGAAGGATTCCTCTCAGGATTCCCGAAGGATTCCTCTCAGGATTCCCGAAGGAATCCTCTCAGGATTCCCGAAAGAATCCTCGCACAGATAACCCTTCAATATTTGTGCTACATCCAACTGCTAGTCCTCCATGTCCAAGCGGATAAGATGCTCATTTCCTACCCCCGAAGACAAGTAGTAAGTACGAGACGTAAATTTAGTGCAATTTTTCTACCATTCTCATCGGAAATGGTTTTGCATTTGGCTGCCTTTTTCCCCATCATCGGTTTACTCCGAGCATAAAATAGGACTGTGGATTGGGTCTGGGTCCAGAGCACCAGAAACGGGGCAAGAATACGCGCCAAACGGGCGGAAAATGTAGAATTCAATTCACTGGAAACTGTGCGCGGAAGAAATTGGAAACATCAATTCTCCTGGCACCTCCGTACCGGTCTCTGGTGCCATGCCTCAGGACCAAGTCAGGAATCGAAACATCTTCAGAAGAAGGTAAAAGACACCGAAGCCAATAAACAGCTGCTGCCATCTCCGGATCGCCCCGTGTAGGGTTGGATCCTTACTTCCGAAGCGGGGGCAAAAAAGGAATTTAGCTTGTAAAATAGTTCGCATTCGAGCCGGATTCGTAGATGGAGCGAGCGGCTGATCCCCTGATGGCAGCGACGGTGGCAAGAAGTGAGTGCAAATCGAGAGGGAAATAGTAAATAAGGAAATAAGAAGCGATTCGCAATTGGCTTCGATGGCTTATTGGGTTCGATTTGGGTGCGCCTTTGCTGCTGGTTGATGGGATTCCGGGATTGAGATTGCCCGAGGTGGAGGACCTGGCAATATTTTCCAACTGCACTTTTTCCTTCCACATGAGCAAATCCCGGTCTGAGCATTTGCATGTGCATGGATTCATTCCCTGTGTGGAGTGGTTACAACCATTAGGAGGGCTCTTTGTACGTATTGAAGGGCTGAATGCATAAGAGCTCGTTCTATGCAGATAGTGAGTGTAAGCTTTCACTAGAAAAACTGGGACTATAAATTTTAAATTCTTGGTTCCTACACCTACTTAAAGATTTTTACGATGCTCGTCAACTCAAAATAGATTTCATAAGATTTCAGTTGTTCAAATACTACGAAAAGTCAAAGTTTACACAATTTTTGAGTTTCTGCAGGTCCGGTCAATTTGTTTGTCTTGCGGAACACACTCGGCATTGAAGCTCAACTGAATTTTGTAATTTTCTTTTTCAGTGAATCTTGAACTTTCTTCTCATAACTCCAATTCGGAACAGATTGCCATCCAAGTCTCGAAGCTGTCACGCGTTGCTAGGGTCTTACCTTTGTCTGGCAACTCCCATGCCTTACAAGGGAATGAACAACCTTCAAGATCACATTCCCTCGGTGCCAACTTCCAGACATGAGAAAAACACATAATCCCCCTTCGAACGTTTACTACTAGACACAAGAAAATGAGACCAACCTGGCGCGGTATGCAGCAGACTGAAGTTGTTGTTAAGGGAAAACATGGCGGTTGCTAATATAGCATCGCCAATTGGACTACGACGACGCCGCCGCCGCCGGTGGAGCTTCATGCTATGTATAGCCTTGGAGAAGGTCCTGGGAGCAAATTCACAAACCAAGGAGAAGCACCAGATGTTGCAGAAAATTACAACATTACATCAAGGAAAAGCTTTGCTTCCACGGTGGTGGTGTTCCTATGAGCAATGTTTTTTTTCCTTATTATAAGCGGTTTTCTTCGAAAGCACGAGGAGCTTTGATTTCGTTGTCGAAAGAAGAAATTTCTTTCACTAATATCTTAAAGTAGGATACTCAGTTCCATTTGCTCGTTAAAGAATTTTACCGTATATTCTGAAAGAATTTTATTTAAAATCCTGAAAGGATTTAACCTAAAACCCTGGAAGGATTTAACTTAAAATCTTGGAAGAATTTAATCAAAATCCTGGAAGAATTTAACTCAACATCCTAGAAGAATTTTACTTAAAATTCAAGAAGGATTTTACTTAAAATCCAAAAAGGGTTATAATAAAAATCCTGAAAGAATTTTATTAAAAATCCTGAAAGGATTTTCCTCAAAATCCTGGAAGGATTTTACTAAAAATCTTGGAAAAATTTTCCTAAAAATCCTGGAAGGATTTTTCTTAAAATCCTGGGAAGATTATCCATATAAGGTTTTCCTCAAAATTCTGGAAGGAATCCTTGAAGAGTTTTACTTAAAATCTTGAAACGATGGATTTCACCGCAACTCTGGAAGGATTTCACTGGTCCTGAGTCCTGAGAGGATTTCATAGGAAATCCTGAGAGCATTTCTCAGGAAATCCTGAGAGGATTTCTCATGAAATCCTGAGAGGATTTCTCAGGAAATCCTGAGAGGATTTCTCAGGAAATCCTGAGAGGATTTTTCAGGAAATCCTGAGAGGATTTCTCAGAAAATCCTGAGAGGATTTTTCAGGAAATCCTGAGAGGATTTCTCAGGAAATCCTGAGAGGATTTCTCAGGAAATCCTGAGAGGATTTCTCAGGAAATCCTGAGAGGATTTCTCAGGAAATCCTGAGAGGATTTCTCAGGAAATCCTGCGAGGATTTCTCAGGAAATCCTGAGAGGATTTCTCAGGAAATCCTGAGAGGATTTCTCAGGAAATCCTGAGAGGATTTCTCAGGAAATCCTGAGAGGATTTCTCAGGAAATCCTGAGAGGATTTCTCAGGAAATCCTGAGAGGATTTCTCAGGAAATCCTGAGAGGATTTCTCAGGAAATCCTGAGAGGATTTCTCAGGAAATCCTGAGAGGATTTCTCAGGAAATCCTGAGAGGATTTCTCAGGAAATCCTGAGAGGATTTCTCAGGAAATCCTGAGAGGATTTCTCAGGAAATCCTGAGAGGATTTCTCAGGAAATCCTGAGAGGATTTCTCAGGAAATCCTGAGAGGATTTCTCAGGAAATCCTGAGAGGATTTCTCAGGAAATCCTGAGAGGATTTCTCAGGAAATTCTGAGAGGATTTCTCAGGAAATCCTGAGAGGATTTCTCAGGAAATCCTGAGAGGATTTCTCAGGAAATCCTGAGAGGATTTCTCAGGAAATCCTGAGAGGATTTCTCAGGAAATCCTGAGAGGATTTCACAGGAAATCCTGAGAGGATTTCTCAGGAAATCCTGAGAGGATTTCTCAGGAAATCCTGAGAGGATTTCTCAGGAAATCCTGAGAGGATTTCTCAGGAAATCCCGAGAAGATTTCTCAGGAAATCCTGAGAGGATTTCTCAGGAAATCCTGAGAGGATTTCTCAGGAAATCCTGGGAGGATTTCTCAGGAAATCCTGAGAGGATTTCTCAGGAAATCCTGAGAGGATTTCTCAGGAAATCCTGAGAGGATTTCTCAGGAAATCCTGAGAGGATTTCTCTGGAAATCCTGAGAGGATTTCTCAGGAAATCCTGAGAGGATTTCTCAGGAAGTCCTGAGAGGATTTCTCAGGAAGTCCTGAGAGGATTTCTCAGGAAATCCTGAGAGGATTTCTCAGGAAATCCTGAGAGGATTTCTCAGGAAATCCTGAGAGGATTTCTCAGGAAATCCTGAGAGGATTTCTCAGGAAATCCTGAGAGGATTTCTCAAGAAATCCTGAGAGGATTTCTCAGGAAATCCTGAGAGGATTTCTCAGGAAATCCTGAGAGGATTTCTCAGGAAATCCTGAGAGGATTTCTCAGGAAATCCTGAGAGGATTTCTCAGGAAATCCTGAGAGGATTTCTCAGGATATCCTGAGAGGATTTCTCAGGATATCCTGAGAGGATTTCTCAGGAAATCCTGAGAGGATTTCTCAGGAAATCCTGAGAGGATTTCTCAGGAAATCCTGAGAGGATTTCTCAGGAAATCCTGAGAGGATTTCTCAGGAAATCCTGAGAGGATTTCTCAGGAAATCCTGAGAGGATTTCTCAGGAAATCCTGAGAGGATTTCTCAGGAAATCCTGAGAGGATTTCTCAGGAAATCCTGAGAGGATTTCTCAGGAAATCCTGAGAGGATTTCTCAGGAAATCCTGAGAGGATTTCTCAGGAAATCCTGAAAGGATTTCTCAGGAAATCCTGAAAGGATTTCTCAGGAAATCCTGAAAGGATTTCTCAGGAAATCCTGAAAGGATTTCTCAGGAAATCCTGAAAGGATTTCTCAGGAAATCCTGAAAGGATTTCTCAGGAAATCCTGAAAGGATTTCTCAGGAAATCCTGAAAGGATTTCTCAGGAAATCCTGAAAGGATTTCTCAGGAAATCCTGAAAGGATTTCTCAGGAAATCCTGAAAGGATTTCTCAGGAAATCCTGAAAGGATTTCTCAGGAAATCCTGAAAGGATTTCTCAGGAAATCCTGAAAGGATTTCTCAGGAAATCCTGAAAGGATTTCTCAGGAAATCCTGAAAGGATTTCTCAGGAAATCCTGAAAGGATTTCTCAGGAAATCCTGAAAGGATTTCTCAGGAAATCCTGAAAGGATTTCTCAGGAAATCCTGAAAGGATTTCTCAGGAAATCCTGAAAGGATTTCTCAGGAAATCCTGAAAGGATTTCTCAGGAAATCCTGAAAGGATTTCTCAGGAAATCCTGAAAGGATTTCTCAGGAAATCCTGAAAGGATTTCTCAGGAAATCCTGAAAGGATTTCTCAGGAAATCCTGAAAGGATTTCTCAGGAAATCCTGAAAGGATTTCTCAGGAAATCCTGAAAGGATTTCTCAGGAAATCCTGAAAGGATTTCTCAGGAAATCCTGAAAGGATTTCTCAGGAAATCCTGAAAGGATTTCTCAGGAAATCCTGAAAGGATTTCTCAGGAAATCCTGAAAGGATTTCTCAGGAAATCCTGAAAGGATTTCTCAGGAAATCCTGAAAGGATTTCTCAGGAAATCCTGAAAGGATTTCTCAGGAAATCCTGAAAGGATTTCTCAGGAAATCCTGAAAGGATTTCTCAGGAAATCCTGAAAGGATTTCTCAGGAAATCCTGAAAGGATTTCTCAGGAAATCCTGAAAGGATTTCTCAGGAAATCCTGAAAGGATTTCTCAGGAAATCCTGAGAGCATATCTCAGCAAATCCTGAGAGGATTTCTCAGAAAATCCTGCATATCTCAGGAAATCCTGAGAGGATTTCTCAGGAAATCCTGAGAGGATTTCTCAGGAAATCCTGAGAGGATTTCTCAGGAAATCCTGAGAGGATTTCTCAGGAAATCCTGAGAGGATTTCTCAGGAAATCCTGAGAGCATATCTCAGGAAATCCTGAGAGGATTTCTCAAGAAATCCTGAGAGGATTTCTTAGGAAATCGTGAGAGGATTTCTTAGGAAATCCTGAGAGGATTTCTCAGGAAATCCTGAGAGGATTTCTCTGGAAATCCTGAGAGGATTTCTCAGGAAATCCTGAAAGAATTTCTCAGGAAATCCTGAAAGGATTTCTCAGGAAATCCTGAAAGGATTACTCAGGAAATCCTGAAAGGATTTCTCAGGAAATCCTGAAAGGATTTCTCAGGAAATCCTGAAAGGATTTCTCTGGAAATCCTGAAAGGATTTCTCAGGAAATCCTGAAAGGATTTCTCAGGAAATCCTGAAAGGATTTCTCAGGAAATCCTGAAAGGATTTCTCAGGAAATCCTGAAAGGATTTCTCAGGAAATCCTGAAAGGATTTCTCAGGAAATCCTGAAAGGATTTCTCAGGAAATCCTGAAAGGATTTCTCAGGAAATCCTGAGAGGATTTCTCAAGAAATCCTGAAAGGATTTCTCAAGAAATCCTGAAAGGATTTCTCAGGAAATCCTGAGAGGATTTCTCAGGAAATCCTGAGAGGATTTCTCAGGAAATCCTGAGATGATTTCTCAGGAAATCCTGAAAGGATTTCTCAGAAAATCCTGAAAGGATTTCTCAGGAAATCCTGAAAGGATTTCTCAGGAAATCCTGAAAGGATTTCTCAGGAAATCCTGAAAGGATTTCTAAGGAAATCCTGAAAGGATTTCTCAGGAAATTCTGAGAGGATTTCTCAAGAAATCCTGAGAGCATTTCTCAGGCATTCCTGAGAGGATTTCTCTTGAAATCCTGAGAGGATTTCTCAGGAAATCCTGAGAGGATTTCTAAGGAAATCCTGAGAGGATTTCTAAGGAAATCCTGAGAGGATTTCTCAGGAAATCCTGAGAGGATTTCTCAGGAAATCCTGAGAGGATTTCTCAGGAAATCCGTCCCGAAAGTATTTCTCTGGGAACCTGGAGAGGTTCACTGTAAATCCTATGAACATTTCACTGGAAATCTTGAGAGGATTACAATAGATATTCTGAGAGGATTTCACTTGAAATCCTGAAAGGATTTTACTTGGAATTTATGATGAAAATAGGAACATATTCTATCAACGGATCCGATGCCACACTTACCTTCGGCTGTCGAAACTTCTCTTTGGCAATCTAAGTCTAATTTGTTGGCGACTAGGAGGATGGGTGCTGGCTGGCTGCCTTTCACACGACTGATCACATTTCGCATACTGGAGATATCCTGAAATTGAGATAAACATAGCTGAGCGTTAGTATCGGTGTATTAATAGCTGAATCATAATAAACTATTTATATGGGCGGGGAGAGAGACACAGAGATGACGGTCCTATTAATAGAGAACATCCACCGGGGAAATTCAAGCCCGGCAAAAGGGGACTCTTCTTGCTGGATTGTCGTTTTACTAGATGCAATCAATCTTGTTCTTAACAGCGACGGCAGCTGAGTTATGATGACTATAACTGGTTGTCGTACTTTTTGTCGATGTCGACGACGTCATAAAATGCAGTGACGACGACGATGGCGTAGTGCGTGCCGGAGCCCGGAAATGGCTCGTTTAAAGAAATAAACACAGACATCATCGAACTGCAGGAAGGAACGGGCCACTACAGTCAGTGTGCGGCACGCAAGTTGCATAAACTGGATGGTGATTAGCTGTGTGTTATAGAGGAAGCAGTCGTAGTCATGGGTCTCTGTCTGTGTAGTGGTCCAGGGCGATGGTGCCTTTCTAGATGGTAACTGGTGGTCGCTTCTCAGCTGAGTCAGAAGTTGTAGCGGCGAAACCAACATAAAGTTGCACAACTATCTGGGTGATAGCTAATTACATGGCCAATCATCTGTGATCAGTAGGATTCAAAGGAGGTAAGTTGAAGTTGAAGCTTCTCATAACTGCAATGTGATGACAGTTTTTGTCCTGAGGCAATACTTATAATGGTTAACAATTACGGAAGCATAGAATTATATTGATAACAGTGATTATAGAACGCATATTAAAGGCCGGACACGCATTAGAATAAGGCAACACTTTTTTGGGTGTACTGGGTGTAGGGAGATAAATAAGGACTATAGGTATTTAATAGATGATTTACAGTAATTCCAATAGAACAGCAGGCGATGAAGTTCATTGGGAATATAAAAGTCAGTCATTGGTTTAATTTTGGTTCGCACGAACGCTCTTTGGAAGGCGTCGTGAAGTATAAAATATTACATCTTCTAATACTACACTGGGGAACTACAATTTGTTTATAGCCATTAGGTCAAAGTCGACAAACATTTTTTTTTTAATTTAGCCCCAAAATAATAACTTTCATATGACGAATTTCGCGCCAACTCGACCAGCGGTTGGCAGCACCCTCTCAGAATCGAACGAAACTTGGTGGACATGAACAATATGTCTTTCTAAGCAACTTTGCATATTTTGTTTTTCGAAATTTTTCAAGAGTAATATTTGAAGAGGGCCCAATTTTTTTTATAGATTTTTTTCATATCGATGTAACCCAAAAATGACGAGACCTACAAAAAAGTGTTGTATGGCGGACTATCGTGAAATTCTATGAAGTTTTTTAGAAAAATATCCAAAAAATACAAAATTAATTCCTACAGTGAAAAATAAAGGTTTTAAAAATTAAAGTCGATATTACAAAAAAACCCTATGTTTTTAAATTGACGATTTTTTTTCTGAAGAAAGGTATTTCAATTACCTACATTTTCTCCAAACAATGTTGCTGTGACATATTTAAGGAAAAAAAGTTTTTCTAACAACAACTTTTTTCATGTCTACATTGAGTGAATATTTTTCATCGTGTTTCGTGCCAACCTGGCCATATATAGGTTCAGTAGCCTCTCATCAACCAATAAAACTTTATGGATGTTTAAAAGTTTGTTTAAGAAGCAATTTTGCATAATCTAACATTTATCTAGACTAACATTTGAAAAGGGCGTATTAGGATGGCCCACACTTATATGAAAAATATAAAATTAAAAAAAATGCCAAGTCTTACCTACTGTATCAGTTGTTTTGGACTTCCAGAAGCTACGTTCATCATTTGAGCGAAATCGATTTAGTCTAAGGGGTGATGTCGCGCAAAATTCGACCATTTTCAACCTCCTTCTACCCTATGTCACGCTTTTTGTATGAGACCTCACGATTGTTTGTATGGGTTGTCATGTTCTGCAAAACCTCGCCCCCTCCCCTCCTAAAGCGTGACGTAATTTGTGCATAGCCCCTAAGGGGGCGCTCAACAAGCTTGAAGTTTGTATGGGAAAACTTGGCCAAATGTATGGAGAAATCTTGAGCTTTTGATTTTTGCCGCTAGGTGGTGCTGCAAGTGTTCAATTATTAAAACCTTAGCTATTCTTGTAGGTGACGATATGCCAAACAACTTTGTCGAAGACCGCGAAGTGATCCGCAAAGTGATCCGACGCCTGTTAAAAATTTATTCCCTAGCTAAAGCAAGGTGAAACATTATTGTCGTTTTTCCAATACACGTAAAGGAATATAAATACTGAAATCCCAATGTTTCGCCTCACTGACGGATCACTTACGGGTCTACAACAAAGTTGTTTGGCATATAGTCACCTACAATAATACTACCTGAGAAGAATTCCCTGGAAATCCTGAGAGGATATCCCTGGAAATCCTGAGAGAATTTCCCTGGAAATCCTGAGAGGATTTCCCTGGAAATCCTGAGAGGATTTCCCTGGAAATCCTGGGAGGATTTCCCTGGAAATCCTGAGAGGATTTCCCTGGAAATCCTGAGAGGATTTCCCTGGAAATCCTGAGAGGATTTCCCTGGAAATCCTGAGAGGATTTCCCTGGAAATCCTGAGAGGATTTCCCTGGAAATCCTGAGAGGATTTCCCTGGAAATCCTGAGAGGATTTCCCTGGAAATCCTGAGAGGATTTCCCTGGAAATCCTGAGAGGATTTCCCTGGAAATCCTGAGAGGATTTCCCTGGAAATCCTGAGAGGATTTCCCTGGAAATCCTGAGAGGATTTCCCTGGAAATCCTGAGAGGATTTCCCTGGAAATCCTGAGAGGATTTCCCTGGAAATCCTGAGAGGGTTTCCCTGGAAATCCTGAGAGGGTTTCCCTGGAAATCCTGAGAGGATATCCCTGGAAATCCTGAGAGGATATCCCTGGAAATCCTGAGAGAATTTCCCTGGAAATCCTGAGAGAATTTTCCTGGAAATCCTGAGAGGATTTCCCTGGAAATCCTGAGAGGATTTCCCTGGAAATCCTGAGAGGATTTCCCTGGAAATCCTGAGAGGATTTCCCTGGAAATCCTGAGAGGATTTCCCTGGAAATCCTGAGAGGATTTCCCTGGAAATCCTGAGAGGATTTCCCTGGAAATCCTGAGAGGATTTCCCTGGAAATCCTGAGAGGATTTCCCTGGAAATCCTGAGAGGATTTCCCTGGAAATCCTGAGAGGATTTCCCTGGAAATCCTGAGAGGATTTCCCTGGAAATCCTGAGAGGATTTCCCTGGAAATCCTGAGAGGATTTCCCTGGAAATCCTGAGAGGATTTCCCTGGAAATCCTGAGAGGATTTCCCTGGAAATCCTGAGAGGATTTCCCTGGAAATCCTGAGAGGATTTCCCTGGAAATCCTGAGAGGATTTCCCTGGAAATCCTGAGAGGATTTCCCTGGAAATCCTGAGAGGATTTCCCTGGAAATCCGGAGAGGATTTCCCTGGAAATCCTGAGAGGAATTCCCTGGAAATCCTGAGAGGGTTTCCCTGGAAATCCTGAGAGGATTTCCCTGGAAATCCTGAGAGGATTTCCCTGGAAATCCTGAGAGGTTTTCCCTGGAAATCCTGAGAGGATTTCCCTGGAAATCCTGAGAGGATTTCCCTGGAAATCCTGAGAGGATTTCCCTGGAAATCCTGAGAGGATTTCCCTGGAAATCCTAAGAGGATTTCCCTGGAAATCCTGAGAGGATTTCCCAGAGAAGTCCTCATAGGATTTCTCTGGTAATCCTAAGAGTACTTCTCGGGAAATCCTGAGAGGATTTCGCTGGAAATGCTGAGAGGATTTCGTTGGAAATCCTGAGAGGATTTTTCTCTAGAATTTCTCTAGGAACTATTGAAAGAATATCTCTGGATATCCTGAGAGGTTTTCTCTGGAAATCGTGAGAGTATTGCGTTTGAAATCCTGAGGGGATTTCCCTGGAAATCCTGAGAGAATTTTGTTGGAATTCAGAGGGCATTTCGATGGAAATCCTGAAATGATTATCTCGACATCTTGAGAGGATTTCTCTGGAAATCCTGAGAAAATTTCTCTGGAAATCCTGAGAGGATTTCCCTGGAAATCCTGAGAGGATTTCCCTGGAAATCCTGAGAGGATTTCCCTGGAAATCCTGAGAGGATTTCCCTGGAAATCCTGAGAGGTTTTCCCTGGAAATCCTGAGAGGATTTCCCTGGAAATCCTGAGAGGATTTCCCTGGAAATTCTGAGAGGATTTCCCTGGAAATCCTGAGAGGATTTCTCTGGAAATCCTGAGAGGATTTCTCTGGAAATCCTGAAAGGATTTCCCTGGAAATCCTGAGAGGATTTCCCTGGAAATCCTGAGAGGATTTCCCTGGAAATCCTGAGAGGATTTCCCTGGAAATCCTGAGAGGATTTCCCTGGAAATCCTGAGAGGATTTCCCTGGAAATCCTGAGAGGGTTTCCCTGGAAATCCTGAGAGGGTTTCCCTGGAAATCCTGAGAGGGTTTCCCTGGAAATCCTGAGAGAATTTCCCTGGAAATCCTGAGAGGATTTCCCTGGAAATCCTGAGAGGATTTCCCTGGAAATCCTGAGAGGATTTCCCTGGAAATCCTGAGAGGATTTCCCTGGAAATCCTGAGAGGATTTCCCTGGAAATCCTGAGAGGATTTCCCTGGAAATCCTGAGAGGATTTCCCTGGAAATCCTGAGAGGATTTCCCTGGAAATCCTGAGAGGATTTCCCTGGAAATCCTGAGAGGATTTCCCTGGAAATCCTGAGAGGATTTCCCTGGAAATCCTGAGAGGATTTCCCTGGAAATCCTGAGAGGATTTCCCTGGAAATCCTGAGAGGATTTCCCTGGAAATCCTGAGAGGATTTCCCTGGAAATCCTGAGAGGATTTCCCTGGAAATCCTGAGAGGATTTCCCTGGAAATCCTGAGAGGATTTCCCTGGAAATCCTGAGAGGATTTCCCTGGAAATCCTGAGAGGATTTCCCTGGAAATCCTGAGAGGATTTCCCTGGAAATCCTGAGAGGATTTCCCTGGAAATCCTGAGAGGATTTCCCTGGAAATCCTGAGAGGATTTCCCTGGAAATCCTGAGAGGATTTCCCTGGAAATCCTGAGAGGATTTCCCTGGAAATCCTGAGAGGATTTCCCTGGAAATCCTGAGAGGATTTTTCTGGAAATCCTGAGAGGATTTCCCTGGAAATCCTGAGAGGATTTCCCTGGAAATCCTGAGAGGATTTCCCTGGAAATCCTGAGAGGATTTCCCTGGAAATCCTGAGAGGATTTCCCTGGAAATCCTGAGAGGATTTCCCTGGAAATCCTGAGAGGATTTCCCTGGAAATCCTGAGAGGATTTCCCTGGAAATCCTGAGAGGATTTCCCTGGAAATCCTGAAGATTTATCTGGAAATTCAGGAGAGGATTTCCCTGGAAATCCGGAGAGGATTTCCCTGGAAATCTTGAGATTCCAGAGATTCCCCTCCGTAGAGGATTTTCCTAGGAATCCTGAGAGGATTTCCCTGGAAATCCTGAGAAGATTTCCCCGGAAATCCTGAGAGGATTTCCCTGGAAATCCTGTGAGGATTTCCCAGAGAAGTCCTCATAGGATTTCTCTGGTAATCCTAAGAGTACTTCTCTGGAAATCCTGAGAGGATTTCGCTGGAAGTGCTGAGAGGACTTCGTTGGAAATCCTGAGAGGGTTTTTCTCTAGAATTTCTCTAGGAACTATTGAGAGAATTTCTCTGGATATCCTGAGAGGTTTTCTCTGGAAATCGAGAGAGTATTGCGTTTGAAATCCTGGGGGGATTTCGATGGAAATCCTGAGAGGATTTTGTTGGAATTCAGAGGGCATTTCGATAGAAATCCTGAAATGATTCTCTCGACATCTTGAGAGGATTTCTCTGGAAATCCTGAGAAAATTTCTCTGGAAATCCTGAGAGGATTTCTCTAGAAATCTTGAGAAGATTTCCCAGAGAAGTCCTCTTAGGATTTCTCTGGAAATCCTTAAAGGACTTCTCTGGAAATCCTGAGGGAATTTCTCTGGAAATCCCGAGATGATTTCGTTGGAAATCTTGAGGGGATTCGTTGGAAATAGTGAGAGGATTTCGTTGGAAATACAGAGGGGTTTTGGAAATCCTGAGAAGATTTCTCCGGAAATCCTGAGAGAATTTCTCCAGAAATCCTCTCGGGATTTCTTCACAAATTCTGAGAGGATTTCTCTGGTAATCTTAAGAGTACTTCTCTGGAAATCCTTAGAGGATTTCGCTGGAAATCATGAGAGGATTTCACTGGAAATTCCGAGAGGATTTCGCTGTAAATCCTGAAAGGTTTTCAATGGATTTTTTTAGAGGATTTTACTGGAAATCCTGAGAGGGGAATGCTGGGAAGATTTCTCTGGAAATCCCAAGAGGATTTCTCAATTCTGAAAGGATTTCTCTTGAAATCCTGAGAGGATTTCTCCGGAAATCCTGAGAGGATTTTCCAGGGAAGTCCTCTTAGGATTTCTCTGGTAATCCTAAGAGGGTTTCGCTGGAAATCCTGAGAGGATTTCATTGGAAATCCGGAGAAAATTTCACTGGAAATCTTTAGATGATTACATTTTAATTCCTGAGAGGAATTTTCTAGAAATCCTGAAGATTTATCTGGAAATTCAGGAGAGGATTTGCCTGGAAATCCTGAGAGGATTTCCGTGGGAATTCTGAGAGGATTTCCCTAGGAATCCTGAGAGGATTTCCCTGGAAATCCTGAGAAGATTTCCCCGGAAATCCTGAGAGGATTTCCCTGGAAATCCTGTGAGGATTTCCCAGAGAAGTCCTCATAGGATTTCTCTGGTAATCCTAAGAGTACTTCTCTGGAAATCCTGAGAGGATTTCGCTGGAAGTGCTGAGAGGATTTCGTTGGAAATCCTGAGAGGATTTTTCTCTAGAATTTTCTAGGAACTATTGAGAGAATTTCTCTGGATATCCTGAGAGGTTTTCTCTGGAAATCGAGAGAGTATTGCGTTTGAAATCCTGGGGGGATTTCGATGGAAATCCTGAGAGGATTTTGTTGGAATTCAGAGGGCATTTCGATGGAAATCCTGAAATGATTCTCTCGACATCTTGAGAGGATTTCTCTGGAAATCCTGAGAAAATTTCTCTGGAAATCCTGAGAGGATTTCTCTAGAAATCTTGAGAAGATTTCCCAGAGAAGTCCTCGTAGGATTTCTCTGGAAATCCTTAATGGACTTCTCTGGAAATCCTGAGGGAATTTCTCTGGAAATCCCGAGATGATTTCGTTGGAAATCTTGAGGGGATTCGTTGGAAGTAGTGAGAGGATTTCGTTGGAAATACAGAGGGGTTTTGGAAATCCTGAGAAGATTTCTCCGGAAATTCTGAGAGGATTACTCTGGAAATCCTCTCTGGATTTCTTCACAAATCCTGAGAGGATTTCTATGGTAATCTTAAGAGTACTTCTCTGGAAATCCTTGGAGGATTTCGCTGGAAATCATGAGAGGATTTCACTGGAAATCCCGAGAGGATTTTGCTGTAAATCCTGAAAGGTTTTCAATGGATTTTTTTAGAGGATTTTACTGGAAATCCTGAGAGGGGAATGCTGGGAAGATTTCTCTGGAAATTTCAAGAGGATTTCTCAGGATATTCTGAAAGGATTTCTCTTGAAATCCTGAGAGGATTTCTCCGGAAATCCTGAGAGGATTTCCCAGGGAAGTCCTCTGAGGATTTCTCTGGTAATCCTAAGAGGGTTTCGCTGGAAATCCTGAGAGGATTTCGTTGGAAATCCGGAAAAAATTTCACTGGAAATCTTTAGATGATTACATTGGAAATCCTGAGAGGAATTTTCTAGAAATCCTGAAGATTTATCTGGAAATTCAGAGAGGATTTCTTTGGAATTCCTGAGAGGATTTCTCTGTAATTCCTGAGAGGATTCTGCTGGAAATCCCGAGAGGATTTTGCTGGAATGATTTTTCTTTTGGAATTTCCGCTCTTAACTTAACAACAAAACTTCACTAACCTGAAATGTCTGGTGGTTCGTTAGCGAGTACATGACGATGAAACCGTGGCCATTTTTTATGTACAGATCCCGCATCGACGCAAACTGTTCTGTGCCGGCAGTGTCCAGAATTTCCAGTACGCAGGGTGAGCTGTCAACCTGTAGTGAGGAATGGGAGGAGACAAGAAAAGAAATGTTATTGCTATTGTACGGAAGTGAACTTATGATTGCTTATGACGAACATTTTAATAGATTGATGTGAAAATAGGTACAATCATATGACATTTGAGCGATTCCTTGACAATATGGCGACCGTGATAACTTGGAAACCTTGATAACATGGCGAACATGACAACATGGCGATCATGATAATATGGCGACCGTGATAGAATATGACGACCTTGATAACTTGGAAACCATAATGACATGGCGACCATGAAAATATGATAGTCGTGATAATATGGCGACCATAGTTAATTGGTAATAAACATAGAACCGAGCTTTTGGCGAAGTAGGGTAACGGTTGAATTTTGGACCCCTAGAGGACATTAGTTTGAATTTAAGTCAAACTCAAACAGATTCAGAGGGTATTTACACATAATGGTGATGTTAGTATATTCGTAAAAGCCTCCACTGTACGTTAAAAATACCCAAAAGGTCATTTCTGGCTGAAAATTTGATGAAAATAACTGATTTTTGAAGCATCAGTTTTCACTGTTTTGGACACCTCAATATATTTTGGACCCTCTTCAGTATATATTTTGGACACCCGGTGTTTAAACTCGTTAGAAACTATTTTGGAAGATTATGCCGCTTGAATATGCTGGATCACATCCTAATTACTTGATTGACAAAGGCTGATTAGACGAACTTTGCGAATTTAATGCGCTAGAATGATAAACGTTTTTGTTTACAACTGCAAGTTTCCTCAGCACCGCAATCTCTTTTTGTAAACATGATGCGACACTTGCACGGATGACGAGATTGGCAAAATTTAATTTCAAGGCAAATTAGGATATTTCCAGTGAGGAAATGATTGCAGTCCGTGCAGGGCAATCTTACTTAGCGAATGATTCTAAAATTTTCCGTCATCTCATCATTAAACCTGTGTAAGTTGTGATAATACGACCCAGGGGGTCCAAAATATATAGGGGTCCAAATTATATTGGTTACCCTACAAGTTGTATACGTTGGGAGACGTATGTCCTTGACATGAAGTTGATCATTTAAAATTTCAATGGAAATTTAGAACTCTTATACATCCAATCAGAATAGTTTAATTGATTCAGTCGTGCAACTTGCTTTTCAAAAACACTCAAAAAACTATTTCCTGTTATTCCATTAACTTTGTTTTAGAACTACTTCCACCCATTCAGTTTCTGGCATCAGCCCAGACAACAAAGACCATCACGTTCGCCTTACGTCAGCAAAGAAAGGAGCAGTGCACATTATTAGCAGTAACGAGTTCCTCTTGGCATCGTTTACCTTCCTACTACTGCTGCTGCTGCTGGAAACTAGACGTTGTCTAACCATGTGTATTGAGCACCGCACCGGGCGGCGGAGGAAACAAATTCCACCCAATGAACTCCGGATTGCAATGAATGCATCCTTTCCGCTTCGTTTCAGTCTCCTACTTCTTCGGGTCGACTGACTTGACAAGTTTCCGCAAGATATATACACCAGGTTACGGCGGGTCCTTGTAACGGATCCACCCATTTCTTCTTCATGCTCACATACATACATCAAGCTTCCCATCGAGTAATATCGACAGGAAGAAGAATTTAGCTTACTTCCTGCAGGCGAGACACGATACGTCTACGTTTCTCGCAATCCATCTTTGTTCTACTTTTTTTTTGCAATGTAATAAAATAACAATCAAGCCTGGAGATCGAAACTTTTCCAACCATCCGTTGGTAGTTTTTTATTTCGAAGAGCCGAGGGCAGGATGTCAGAGACAACATTCGCACAAGCTAAGCATTGTTTCAAACAAAAACTGAATAAATGGAGTTGTTTCCAAAAATATCAAAATTTTTTAATTATACGCAAAAGTTTTTTTTTTATTCTAAATAGTTTTTCGGTTTGTTTTTGTTTTTGTTAAAATTAAAAAAAAAACCTTTTGTATTTTCGACAGAAAATATGAAAATCGACCATTCCAGAAACGAATTTTTCACAAGAACAACATTCGCACAAGCTAAGAATTGTTTCAAAGAAAAACTGAATAAATGGAGTTGTGTTTCCAAAAATATCTTAAATTTTCAAATTATTCGCAAAAGTAAAAAAAAAATGTTTTTTAAAAATATTTTTTCGGAATGTTTTTTTGTTAAAATTTCAAGAAAAAAACTTAAACTTTCGTATTTTCAACAGAAAATATGAAAATCGACCATCCCAGAAACGAATTTTTCACAGGAAAGTTCATTTAGCATTATTTGATATGATATTTTTATACTTTATATTTTCTGTTTCTTAGCTGTTAGGTTGTTTTTAATTCTTTTTAAATCTTATCGATTTTTCACATTCTTTTTACTCAAAAAAAAAACAAAACAAAAATTAATCTTGGGTTATGATAATAAATTTACGAATTGGAAAGTTCTTTTTCCACGATGATCAATTTTCACACTTTAATTTAACAAGTGTTGATGAAATGATAAAAAGACTCAATATTTCCATAAAAACAGGAAAACATGACTACTTTTTACATAACAAAAATATAAAAATTGTACCAAAAATCGAAAAAAGCAGAGATTAGAGCTATAACGTCGACATGCTGTACAGAAAAAAATCTTTTTTTTTTCCTGACGACAGTCACCATTGGAAAACTATAATGATCACAGCTAGTAGTGGCCCCCTTTTTTCCCCTTGCAATAAACTGTTCCGTTCGGAGTAAGTGTCTCCACTACTTCACTCCGACCGAGGGTCATTCGTCGGAAGGGTCGTTCAGTCGAAAGAATGCGAAAGTTTCCCTCTGAATTCAGAGGAGCCAACTGGCCGGAGGAAACTGGACGACCATTTCGAGCAAGCGAAATCCACCTTTGTCACGGACGGACTTTGTGTGTTGTCGAGTGGCAGTTTACTGGATGCATTTTGCTCTCAGACCCGCATAAGACTCTTGAAAGCAGAGAACAAGGAATGCACTGGAGAAATTCACTTGCAGTAAAACGATTTCGTTTTGATTGGTTGATGCACTTGAATGATACTGAGTATGAGTTGAATTAGTATTGGACTGCGATTGGATTTGGATTGGATTTGGATTGGATTTGGATTGGATTTGGATTGGATTTGGATTGGATTTGGATTGGATTTGGATTGGATTTGGATTGGATTTGGATTGGATTTGGATTGGATTTGGATTGGATTTGGATTGGATTTGGATTGGATTTGGATTGGATTTGGATTTGGATTGGATTTGGATTGGATTTGGATTGGATTTGGATTGGATTTGGATTGGATTTGGATTGGATTTGGATTGGATTTGGATTGGATTTGGATTGGATTTGGATTGGATTTGGATTGGATTTGGATTGGATTTGGATTGGATTTGGATTGGATTTGGATTGGATTTGGATTGGATTTGGATTGGATTTGGATTGGATTTGGATTGGATTTGGATTGGATTTGGATTGGATTTGGATTGGATTTGGATTGGATTTGGATTGGATTTGGATTGGATTTGGATTGGATTTAGATTGGATTTGGATTGGATTTGGATTGGATTTGGATTTGGATTGGATTTGGATTGGATTTGGATTGGATTTGGATTGGATTTGGATTGGATTTGGATTGGATTTGGATTGGATTTGGATTGGATTTGGATTGGATTTGGATTGGATTTGGATTGGATTTGGATTGGATTTGGATTGGATTTGGATTGGATTTGGATTGGATTTGGATTGGATTTGGATTGGATTTGGATTGGATTTGGATTGGATTTGGATTGGATTTGGATTGGATTTGGATTGGATTTGGATTGGATTTGGATTGGATTTGGATTGGATTTGGATTGGATTTGGATTGGATTTGGATTGGATTTGGATTGGATTTGGATTGGATTTGGATTGGATTTGGATTGGATTTGGATTGGATTTGGATTGGATTTGGATTGGATTTGGATTGGATTTGGATTGGATTTGGATTGGATTTGGATTGGATTTGGATTGGATTTGGATTGGATTTGGATTGGATTTGGATTGGATTTAGATTGGATTTGGATTGGATTTGGATTGGATTTGGATTTGGATTGGATTTGGATTGGATTTGGATTGGATTTGGATTGGATTTGGATTGGATTTGGATTGGATTTGGATTGGATTTGGATTGGATTTGGATTGGATTTGGATTGGATTTGGATTGGATTTGGATTGGATTTGGATTGGATTTGGATTGGATTTGGATTGGATTTGGATTGGATTTGGATTGGATTTGGATTGGATTTGGATTGGATTTGGATTGGATTTGGATTGGATTTGGATTGGATTTGGATTGGATTTGGATTGGATTTGGATTGGATTTGGATTTGGATTGGATTTGGATTGGATTTGGATTGGATTTGGATTGGATTTGGATTGGATTTGGATTGGATTTGGATTGGATTTGGATTGGATTTGGATTGGATTTGGATTGGATTTGGATTTGGATTGGATTTGGATTGGATTTGGATTGGATTTGGATTGGATTTGGATTGGATTTGGATTGGATTTGGATTGGATTTGGATTGGATTTGGATTGGATTTGGATTGGATTTGGATTGGATTTGGATTTGGATTGGATTTGGATTGGATTTGGATTGGATTTGGATTGGATTTGGATTGGATTTGGATTGGATTTGGATTGGATTTGGATTGGATTTGGATTTGGATTGGATTTGGATTGGATTAGGATTGGATTTGGATTGGATTTGGATTGGATTTGGATTGGATTTGGATTGGATTTGGATTGGATTTGGATTGGATTTGGATTGGATTTGGATTGGATTTGGATTGGATTTGGATTGGATTTGGATTGGATTTGGATTGGATTTGGATTGGATTTGGATTGGATTTGGATTGGATTTGGATTGGATTTGGATTGGATTTGGATTGGATTTGGATTGGATTTGGATTGGATTTGGATTGGATTTGGATTGGATTTGGATTGGATTTGGATTGGATTTGGATTGGATTGGATTTGGATTGGATTTGGATTGGATTTGGATTGGATTTGGATTGGATTTGGATTGGATTTGGATTGGATTTGGATTGGATTTGGATTGGATTTGGATTGGATTTGGATTGGATTTGGATTGGATTTGGATTGGATTTGGATTTGGTTTGGATTTGGATTGGATTTGGATTGGATTTGGATTGGATTTGGATTGGATTTGGATTGGATTTGGATTGGATTTGGATTGGATTTGGATTGGATTTGGATTGGATTTGGATTGGATTTGGATTGGATTTGGATTGGATTTGGATTGGATTTGGATTGGATTTGGATTGGATTTGGATTGGATTTGGATTGGATTTGGATTGGATTTGGATTGGATTTGGATTGGATTTGGATTGGATTTGGATTGGATTTGGATTGGATTTGGATTGGATTTGGATTGGATTTGGATTGGATTTGGATTGGATTTGGATTGGATTTGGATTGGATTTGGATTGGATTTGGATTGGATTTGGATTGGATTTGGATTGGATTTGGATTGGATTTGGATTGGATTTGGATTGGATTTGGATTGGATTTGGATTGGATTTGGATTGGATTTGGATTGGATTTGGATTGGATTTGGATTGGATTTGGATTGGATTTGGATTGGATTTGGATTGGATTTGGATTGGATTTGGATTGGATTTGGATTGGATTTGGATTGGATTTGGATTGGATTTGGATTGGATTTGGATTGGATTTGGATTGGATTTGGATTGGATTTGGATTGGATTTGGATTGGATTTGGATTGGATTTGGATTGGATTTGGATTGGATTTGGATTGGATTTGGATTGGATTTGGATTGGATTTGGATTGGATTTGGATTGGATTTGGATTGGATTTGGATTGGATTTGGATTGGATTTGGATTGGATTTGGATTGGATTTGGATTGGATTTGGATTGGATTTGGATTGGATTTGGATTGGATTTGGATTGGATTTGGATTGGATTTGGATTGGATTTAGATTGGATTTGGATTGGATTTGGATTGGATTTGGATTTGGATTGGATTTGGATTGGATTTGGATTGGATTTGGATTGGATTTGGATTGGATTTGGATTGGATTTGGATTGGATTTGGATTGGATTTGGATTGGATTTGGATTGGATTTGGATTGGATTTGGATTGGATTTGGATTGGATTTGGATTGGATTTGGATTGGATTTGGATTGGATTTGGATTGGATTTGGATTGGATTTGGATTGGATTTGGATTGGATTTGGATTGGATTTGGATTGGATTTGGATTGGATTTGGATTGGATTTGGATTGGATTTGGATTGGATTTGGATTGGATTTGGATTGGATTTGGATTGGATTTGGATTGGATTTGGATTTGGATTGGATTTGGATTGGATTTGGATTGGATTTGGATTGGATTTGGATTGGATTTGGATTGGATTTGGATTGGATTTGGATTGGATTTGGATTGGATTTGGATTTGGATTGGATTTGGATTGGATTTGGATTGGATTTGGATTGGATTTGGATTGGATTTGGATTGGATTTGGATTGGATTTGGATTGGATTTGGATTGGATTTGGATTGGATTTGGATTGGATTTGGATTGGATTTGGATTGGATTTGGATTGGATTTGGATTGGATTTGGATTGGATTTGGATTGGATTTGGATTGGATTTGGATTGGATTTGGATTGGATTTGGATTGGATTTGGATTGGATTTGGATTGGATTTGGATTGGATTTGGATTGGATTTGGATTGGATTTGGATTGGATTTGGAATGGATTTGGATTGGATTTGGATTGGATTTGGATTGGATTTGGATTGGATTTGGATTGGATTTGGATTGGATTTGGATTGGATTTGGATTTGGTTTGGATTTGGATTGGATTTGGATTGGATTTGGATTGGATTTGGATTGGATTTGGATTGGATTTGGATTGGATTTGGATTGGATTTGGATTGGATTTGGATTGGATTTGGATTGGATTTGGATTGGATTTGGATTGGATTTGGATTGGATTTGGATTGGATTTGGATTGGATTTGGATTGGATTTGGATTGGATTGGGATTGGATTTGGATTAGATTTGGATTGGATTTGGATTGGATTTTGATTGGATTTGGATTGGATTTGGATTGGATTTGGATTGGATTTGGATTGGATTTGGATTGGATTTGGATTGGATTTGGATTGGATTTGGATTGGATTTGGATTGGATTTGGATTGGATTTGGATTGGATTTGGATTGGATTTGGATTGGATTTGGATTGGATTTGGATTGGATTTGGATTGGATTTGGATTGGATTTGGATTGGATTTGGATTGGATTTGGATTGGATTTGGATTGGATTTGGATTGGATTTGGATTGGATTTGGATTGGATTTGGATTGGATTTGGATTGGATTTGGATTGGATTTGGATTGGATTTGGATTGGATTTGGATTGGATTTGGATTGGATTTGGATTGGATTTGGATTGGATTTGGATTGGATTTGGATTGGATTTGGATTGGATTTGGATTGGATTTGGATTGGATTTGGATTGGATTTGGATTGGATTTGGATTGGATTTGGATTGGATTTGGATTGGATTTGGATTGGATTTGGATTGGATTTGGATTGGATTTGGATTGGATTTGGATTGGATTTGGATTGGATTTGGATTGGATTTGGATTGGATTTGGATTGGATTTGGATTGGATTTGGATTGGATTTGGATTGGATTTGGATTGGATTTGGATTGGATTTGGATTGGATTTGGATTGGATTTGGATTGGATTTGGATTGGATTTGGATTGGATTTGGATTGGATTTTGATTGGATTTGGATTGGATTTGGATTGGATTTGGATTGGATTTGGATTGGATTTGGATTGGATTTGGATTGGATTTGGATTGGATTTGGATTGGATTTGGATTGGATTTGGATTGGATTTGGATTGGATTTGGATTGGATTTGGATTGGATTTGGATTGGATTTGGATTGGATTTGGATTGGATTTGGATTGGATTTGGATTGGATTTGGATTGGATTTGGATTGGATTTGGATTGGATTTGGATTGGATTTGGATTGGATTTGGATTGGATTTGGATTGGATTTGGATTGGATTTGGATTGGATTTGGATTGGATTTGGATTGGATTTGGATTGGATTTGGATTGGATTTGGATTGGATTTGGATTGGATTTGGATTGGATTTGGATTGGATTTGGATTGGATTTGGATTGGATTTGGATTGGATTTGGATTGGATTTGGATTGGATTTGGATTGGATTTGGATTGGATTTGGATTGGATTTGGATTGGATTTGGATTGGATTTGGATTGGATTTGGATTGGATTTGGATTGGATTTTGATTGGATTTGGATGGAATCCTAATGCCGAATCAATTGGAGATGAACTGGAAATTAACTGCAAATGAATATAAAATGTACTTGAAATGAACTTGAAATTAACTGGAAATGAGCTGGAACTGAAATGAAAGCGAATGAATTGGACTGAATTATAATTCAACTGAAAGTGAACTGGAAATGAATTCAAATTGAACTGGAAATAAACTGGATACTGAAAATGAGCTGGAAATGAACTAGAAGTGAACTTGAAATGAACTAAAAATTAACTTGATATAAAGTGGAAATTAACTGGAAATGAACTGGAACTGAATTGAAGATGAATTTGAAATAAACTTGAAATAAAGTACAAATGAACTGAACAATAACCTGAAATGAATCGGAAATAAACTCCAAATGAACTGGAAATGAACTTAAAACGAACAGACAATGAACTGGAGATGAGGCGGAGATTAACTGGAAATAAATTTGAAATAAAGTGGAAACGAAGTTGAAATAAACTGGAAAATAACTGGAACAGAACTTTAAATGAACTGGAAAATTTTTTTGAAATGAACTGAAAATGAACAGCAGATGAACTGATAATGAAGTGGAAATGAAATTGAAATAAAATATAAATAAACTGAAAATGAAGTGGAAATGAACTGGGACTGAATTGAAGATGAACTTAAAATAAACTGGAAATAAATTACAAATAAACTGGAAAACAATTTAAAATGAACTGGAAATAAACTTCAAATGAACTGGTCATAAACTTAAAACAAACAGACAATGAACTGGAGATGAGGTGGAGATTAACTGGAAATAAATTTAAAATAAACTGGAATAGAATTTTAAATGAATTGGAATTAAACTGGAAAAGAACTTCAAATGAACTGAAAATGAACAGCATATTAACTGAAAATGTCCCAGTTCAAATTGAAGAGAATTGGATATGAATTAAAAATCAACTTGAAAAGAACTGGAGAAGAAATGGGAATAAACTTGAAATGAGCTGAAAATAAACATTAAATGAACTGGAAATGCACTGGAAGTAAACTGAACATAAATTAAAAATTAACTTGCATTAAACTAAGTATGAACCAGAACTTATCTGGAAAAGAACTTTAAAAGAAATGGAAATGAACTCAAAATGAACTGGGAATGTACTGGAAATGGCCTGGGATTGAACTGGAAATAAACTGGAAATAAACTAAAAATGAACTGAAATTGATGTTAAAATAAACTGAATGAACTGGGACGGGAAACGATATTGGAATGTACTTAAAATGAATTGGAAACAAACTGAAAATAAACTTTAAACAACTTATTCAGAACCATCCACCGATGAACCGAATTCACTCAGTCCGAGAATTTTATCACTAGAGCGTGCCCAGCTCTAGTGACAAAATTCTTGGACCGAGTGAATTCGGTTCACCAGTGAATAAGACCATTGAATTATTCACCGATCAATCGAATTCACTCGGTTCGAGCATTTTGACACTAGAGCTCGGGTCGAGTGAATTCAGTTCACCGGTGGATAAGCCCATAGGGCAACGAACACATGAACTTTTTTTTTACTCCTGTTTAACATGAACACCATTCATTTGCATAATCTTCGGACTTTATCTATACTATCGTGTTCATTCATTTAACTTTTTAGGAGAGTCGTGTTATCTGCACTGCTCAAACGTTAAACTAGTGTATTTGTGCATTGGACTATTGCGAAATCAAATGGGTCATATTTGGCATTCATCAGCGATGTCTTATGGACTTCCCAGTCAACACAAAATCTTATATGATGTTAACCTTCCAGGAAGCGCGCCATCAAGCAACCGAAACTGCACCGCGCTCGCGCTGTATACGAAAAGCGAAGTTTTTTGGTAGTGTTGTACTTTTTACAACAGCGCGCGCTCTGAAGGGTTAAATAGGATGCTAAAGTGGAGGCCATATGCGTACATGCTTCCATTTAACCGCATGTAAAGTGTGCGTTTATCACCTCCACTTTTGCATCCTATTCATCAAAATATGCGATCGTGTGTTGACTGAGTTATCCACCGATGAACAAAATTCACTCAATCCTAGTACTTTGACACTAGAGCGGAGTCATTTCCAATCAGAAATGTCCAAATCTGATTGGAAATGACCCCGCTCTCGTGTTAAAATTCTCGGATTGAGTGAATTAGGTTCATCGGTGGATAAGTTCATTACGCAGATAAAGTTCATCGGTTTAGTTGTTGAAACATTTATTGTTGACTCTAATAAGAAATTATCGGTTCACCAAAACAGTTTACTGCACTTCAACGGCAACAGATTTTTATTAAGTTCAATTATTGGTATTTTATAAAGACATGATATAGATGTGGACTTGGATGAACTCCTCCGCTCATACTAATAAATGCTATTCGATTTAACGTTTAGTGATTGTATGTTTACATGGAAGCGGAATTCATCCACCGATACATGATCAAACGTTTAGAAAAATGTTCATCGAAACCCTACAAATGTTTAAAAGCATGTTTTAGCGTGCTCAAATTGTAAAATTTTCACCGAACGAAAGTAAAATAAGTTCTGAAAACTTCCAAATTTATGATTTGATAAAATATAGATTGTCACAATATCATGGGGTTTTGAAGGAATCATTTAAAAAAATAAATAAATAAACGAACTAATTTGAGTGTAATGTGTTCATTGCATCTCCAAAAACTTCGTAGACGACCAGGACTTAACGTCCAAAAACCCTATTCATAACACCATTAACATTCGATTTAGGTGTCTCTCACCTCAGACAGAAGCTCTCTGTTTCTAAAAACTTTTACAGGTGTGAGTAACATTTTAAGCTGCTCCTCCAAGTGCTCCACCTTTTCTTGTAAGCCTAGCTCTGTGACTTTCCAACACGATAACCAAAACTTTTCCAGTAGATGAACAGCAACGAGGCTTTGACCGGTTCCAAGCGGCATGCCTTTGGCTTAAAACCATTCTGAATCGAAAATTTATTAATGTTTTCCTATCCAGACCCAGCAGTGCCTGAAGTTTTCAATTAGCAGCGTTTGTCTGGCGACTGCTTCCAACCGATGAGAAGGAAAAGTTCATCCGAAAACGAAAGTTCCTTCCTTGCTTTGGAAAGAAAGTGCGAATGGCACCACTTACTAGTGCAATTCTGGAGGCTCGAGCCAGGACTCGAGCAGATGGTCGTTCAGGCAGTCCAAACAGACCACCTTTAGTTAGACGACTAAGCTCCGGAAAGGCTTATGGCAGTAGATGGCGCCGACGGTACTTTGTTGTTAAAGTAGTTTTCCAAACTAATTATGGATAACAATAGCCAAAGTAGATAGGGTGAGGGCAGTCAGTGTTTGCAATAACGATGACTTTAGAAGGAAAACATGTTCTCAGCCTGTTTTATTTTTCGTTTTGTGCAACAAAGTTTTATAACTCTTTGGACTCAAATGAAATTATCGATACAACCTCGCTTGAATTTAAAATTCCACTTACCTTTTTCCACCATAAATTCCCAAAAGGCCACGGTCGAAAATCGAGCAATCAAACTGGAAATGACCCCCGCCGGTGACCTTTTAATCCTTTCGGGGTTACCGAACAATCGGTATTGAACAACCGAGCCCAAATAACGGCTATAACACAACGCAGAAGCCCCGTACCGGCGTCCCGACACCGACATCGATGCCGATTAAATAACCGCCGATAGTAAACCCTTGCATTTTATGGCCATTAGGAATTTACTACCGTACGACCGTCGTTCAGACCGGATGCAGTAGCGCCAACGCTACCATCGCACACACCGTTTTGATAACCTGGTGCGAAATGTACTGTTGGTTGAAATGGTGTGATCACTTGTGAACATTCATGTTGTCCAAAAGTATACCTATGAGGCACTGCATGCTATGTTGTGTAAAACATTATTTCGTCATATGCGCTAATTCCCGTCACATCATATGCAAAATAGTCAACCATTACATATATTCTATCTTACCATCTTAGCCAACGTCTCATTTGAGGGAAGCAAGAAGATATGGACTATCGATAACCATTCTCTATAAAACTGGAAATCGAATAATTACACTAAATTTCACGTTTCAATTTCACTCCAGAGTTTAAAAAAATCGTTACATAATCCCACTCATTATATTGTTAACCAAGTCAATAATCCCTATACACTTTCAATCTTGAGCTTGAGCTTGACCGCCCGTGGATGCTATTCCAGTATCGCCAGACCAACTACACTCACACAAGTAACCAATGCATGGGATATCTGACGGGGACTAGCAGGCATCGTCAGTGTGTGAGTACTGGTGATCTACTATTTTATTAGGCGACACTAATGGCGCCTGCCACGCTAGGTTGCAGGTCAATGTGGGGAAGGGGAAGGAAGTGATAATTGCAAACGTTTGTGTATCCACAGCAGATTGAATATACCTCTGCGTCTGCACATATTCATGCGGTAGTTGAAGTGTTGGTGGGATATCGTTGGCAGAGGGTTCACACATTGGTGCGTGGATGCCAGGCGCAAATGAAGCAAATGTGGTACAGTTTGCTTGGTTGCATAACTTGTAGGCGTTAACATCTGATAGGCTGACACTGTGCTGTGAAAGTTGGAAGGAAGGGAAACGGCTATTTGTACCCGTTTTTGTTCTAACGATGGCTATGGACATGTAAATATACATAATCAGAGAGGAGAAAGAAAGTGTATAGAAAGATACAAAGTGGTAGTAAAGGAACGGCCTAGGGATTGAACCCAGGACCTTCTGCATACGAATCTGAAGTGGTAGCCACTAGACCACCAAGCCCGTCCCAAGTCGATTCCTTTCAATAATCCCTTACTCACCTTACCGATCAGGCTAAGGCCTAGGTGGCCTCTGTAGTACATAGTACACGTCTCCATTCCAGTCGGTCCATGACTGTTTGATTCAGTTCCGACCTCTGCGTAGGGTCCGCAGATCATCCTCCACTTGGTCGACCCACCTAACCCGCTGCGCACCACGTCTTCTTGTACCGGCCGGATGACTCTCGAGAACCATTTTAGTCGATTTTCTCGGTCTGGACGATGGTTGGTTTTCGCAGCAGCTGATGCAGCTCGTGGTTCATTCGCCTTCTCCAAGTCCCGTCTTCCATCTGCACTCCGCCGTAGATGGTACGCAACACCTTCTGTTCGAAAACTCCAAGGGCGCGTTGGTCCTCTGCACGTAGGGTCCATGTTTCGTGCCCATAGAGGACTACCGGTCTAGTCAGCGTTTTGAAGATAGTTAACTTCGTGTTACGGCAAAATTTAATCGATCATAGAGTTCTGCGGAGTCCAAAGTAAGCTCGATTTCCCGCCACAATGCGTCTCTGAATTTCTCTGCTGGTGTCGTTGTCGGCGGTCACCAGTGAGCCCAAGTACACGAAATCTTCAACCGCCTCGATTTCATCACCGTCGATAGAAATTCGAGGTGGCGGGCGCGGTGATTCTTCTCTGGAACAATTTGCCATCATGTACTTTGTCTTCGACACATTAATAAGGGGGCATCCATTTAGTATGTCACGCAAAATTTGAGAATTTTTCGTATACCCAATACATTGCTTGTCACACTTCCCGAAACCCCCCCTCCCCCTATGAGCGTGACGTACTTTATGGATGCCCCCTAGCTAATCCGATTTGAATGGCTTCATTCTTTAGTCGGATGTACGTTTTCGCCATCGTCTCAAATTTACGAGCTATAATATCAATATCATCAGCGAAACCAAGCAGCTGAACGGACTTCGTGAAAATCGTCCCACTCGTGTTTATCCCCGCTACATCCTCTAACGTTATGTTCAACAAGCAAGCACGAAAGACCTTCACCTTGCCGTAACCCTCTGCGAGATTCAAAGCCACGGTGCTTCATTTACCGTTATTATAAAAAAAATATACCATCAAAACCTGAAACGCCATTCTCTTTCTTTATCATTCCTACACCTCTGGACAAATTTAAAAAAAAATCGTTAGACGAAATTTTGAGTTACGCCCTTTTAAAGGGCCTAACCTCTAAAAAATCGAGGTTTCTATAGAAAAACATCATATTTCATAACGGAAGCATGATTTTGCCAACAAAATTTGAACGCCATTCTCTTTCTTTATCATTCCTACACCTATAGATAAATTTTTAAAATAATCGTTAGACGAAATTTTGAGTTACGCCCTTTTAAATGGCCTAACCTCTAAAAAATCAGGCTTTCTATAGAAAAACATCATATTTCATAACGGAAACATGCTTCTGCCAACAAAATTTGAAACGCCATTCTCTTTCTTTATCATTCCTACACCTCTGGACAAATAAAAAAAAATCGTTAGACGAAATTTTGAGTAACGCCCTTTTAAAGGGCCTAACCCCTAAAAAATCAGGGTCTCTATAGAAAAACATTATATTTCATAACGGAAGCATGCTTTTGCCAACAAAATTTAAAACGCCATTCTCTTTCTTTATCATTCTTACACCTCTGGATAAATTTGCAAAATAATCGTTAGACGAAATTTTGAGTTACGCCCTTTTAAAGGGCCTAACCCCTAAAACATCAGGGTTTCTATAGAAAAAACATCATATTTCATAACGGAAGCATGCTTCAAAGTCCCAAATAATAAAAAGTATCATTAATAATGCTACAATTTGATACTATGCACTAATATTGACGGCATTTTGTATAAAAATTAGCCATATACGCCAGTATAAGGGAAGTATTCTTTAACCTGTAGGATACGGACGTTGTTGGCTTCATTTACTATTATAGCCAGAACAATATACAATGAAAAACATAAACGACAGTTTATTTACTCTTCACTTATGTAGTTATTGCACACCCATAAACTGAATTTCAAAAATAATGTTGGTCAAATTCTTCAGTTACGCCCATTTGAAGGTTAAAAGTACTTATAGTAGAATTATTATAAAACTTAGTTTCATTCAATCATGTTTATTCTTCAGTAACGTAGTTTAGCATTTAAATATAGAACTATCATTACAATTGATCATCTCAATCCTTATTTTTGAATGTTTATTAATTGAAAACGGCATTCACAATAAAAACTAACGAATGACAAAGGCGAATATCATCGCTTGTTTTGTCTATAAAAAAGCGATACAAAAAACTTACGTCCCACGCTATGAATGGCAATTGATACAAAAATAATTGCTTCCTACATGTTTGCAAATACTTCCCTTATACTAGCGTAATGGCCAATTTTTATACAAACATCAATACAAATTGCCAATACTAGCGCATAGTATCAAATTGTAGCATTATTTATGATACATTTTATTATTTGGGACTTCAAGGCATGCTTTTATTATGAAATATGATGTTTTTCTATAGAAACCCTGATTTTTAAGGGGTTAGGCCCTTTAAAAGGGCGTAACTCAGAATTTCGTCTAACGATTATTTTAAAAATTTGTTCAGAAGTGTAGGAATGATAAAGAAAGAGATTGGCGTTTCAGGTTTTGATGGCAGAAGCATACTTCTGTTATGAAATATGACGTTTTTCTATAGAAACCTCGATTTTTTAGGGGTTAGGCCCTTTAAAAGGGCGTAACTCAAAATTTCTTCTAACGGTTTTTTTTTATTTGTCCAGAGGTGTAAGAATGATAAAGAAAGAGAATGGCGTTTCAACTTTTGTTGGCAGAAGTATGCTTCCGTTATGAAAAATGATGTTTTTCTATAGAAACCCTGATTTTTTAGGGGTTAGGCCCTTTAAAAGGGCGTAACTCAAAATTTCGTCTAACGATTTTTTTTTTAAATTTGTCCAGAGGTGTAGGAATGATAAAGAAAAAGAATGGCGTTTCAGGTTTTGATGGTATATTTTTTTATAATAACGGTAAATGAAGCACCGTGAAAGCGACTCAAGAGTGTCCCTGGTACTCGAACTACGGACATCACTCGATTCATCGTCGCCTTGACTAATCGTATCAGTTTGCCCGGGAGTCGGTATTCGTGCATAACACTAGTCGACAAAATTGAAACTTTTTTCACGCACTTTGACCATTTGTTCCATTTCTAATGGAATTTGGCCCGCTGATTTCGAATCTGACTTCAGAATTCCTGTAACACGTACAGTTTTTGAGAAAAATAGGATTTTATTCACAAAATTTAATATGTCATAGAAAATAAAATATTGGTATTTTAATTTTAAATTTTCATCTACTCATTATAACTAATATTTATATTCAATAGATTTTGATCCACTGATTTTTAATCTGACCTAAGAATTTCAGTAACACGTAAAATTTTTGAGAAAATACGGTTTTATTCACAAAATTTTATATTTTTTATTTTCAATGAATTATTGTCTTTATATTTTTTTTTATCTGCTCATCTTAAGCAATATTAATATTTATTAGATTTTCATATACTGACTCGGAATCTGACCTAAGAATTTCAGTAACACGTATTTTTTTTTGAGAAAAATAGGGTTTTATTCACAAAATTTCACATTTTCATACAAAACAAAATCTTGTCTTTATAATTTTGAATTTTTCATCTGCTCATCATAACCAATAGTTATACTCAATAAATTTTGATCAACTGATTCAGAATCTAACCTAAGAATTTCAATAACACCTAAAATTTTGAGAAAATAAGGATTTATTCACCATATTTCATATTTTCATCTGCCATAGCTATTCTCGATCGATTGTATCATACGCCGATTTGAAATCGATGAACATGAATGAACATCGATGAAGCGATGTGTGGGCACGTGGTATTCGTGGTATTTCTGCAACACCTGGCAGATCTGGTCCGTTGTAGCGCGGTCACTCATGAATCCAGCCTGATATTGCCCCACGAACTCTCTTGCAATCGGTGATAGACGTAGTAGTAGTAGTTTCAATCATCCCTATAAACTTTCAATCTTGTAGTATTCATCACGCAGTGCAAAGTCTTCAAAATGAGGTGGTCATATCAATTCGGAAAACAGTCTACTGGTCTTGTTTACTCAGGGCCGACGTCCCCGTCATCGCCGGTCCTAATTGATTTTGGACCCAAAGCCAAAACTCATAGCGAACGAATATCCTTTGCCCTGCTCGGAATTGAAAACGGAGGTAGTTGAGAGAAAGCCCCATACCGATAGAACAAATTGTTAACGCTAAAAGTGTAAAATCACAGTTTCCCGCTAGCTAGCAACCATCGATCCTGGCGGGTTTTCAACACCATGGAGGTGTCCATGGAACTAGTAGAGAAACTAGCTTTGTCTCAGTTGGAAGAAAATAAGTAGGATAATGACAAGAAGCTTCTTTAGCCAGGAAATAAATTTACAATAATTTCATACAAAATAACTAGCAAATTTTCGAGATTTTCACAACATTATCTAAATAAATACAACGAAATTCTAAATGGTATGTTTTATTCCTACAAGGGATAGACAAAATGATCGGAACAGGCAAAATCTTCACTTTGCAAAAAATGTTCAACTAGCTGTAACTTTTCGAAAAGTACATCAAATATTCCCAAATTTTCACTGAAAGTTGATCAACTAGTTGTGTATCAGTGGCCTCAATTAGGAATATATCGGTCTATTTTGAACGAAGTAGAGTCTGGGAAAAGGTATAGTTATCCGATAGCCAACATTGTGCTGTTTTATCTCTGGATTCAATTAGCCGAATGCATTGAAACTATGAGCATTTATGACTTATATAAAGGGCTACTAAAAATACTTTTGACGTAACTTAAAATCCTTAACACGGAAGAAAATTATAAACTAGACACCTTCTACTCTACAAGAGGTTCACGTAGATGATTTGAAGACAGACATGCCTTTGCCATGGTTTTATGATAGTTGACCTATAGCGCCCTTGCAGTAATTAACCCTTCAGCGCGCGCTGTTGTAAAAAGTACAACAGCACCAAAAAACCTCGCTCGTTGTATACAACGTGCGCGCGGTGCAGTTTCGGTTGCTTGATGGCGCGCGTCCTGGAAGGTTAATAAAACTTAATTAATAATTGTTACATGGGACTTAATGGTAGAAATACGGTCGGAGTACTAAGTGTGCAAACATCAATCTCAAACAAAATTGATGCAAGCGCTATGGATTTGCTGTTTTCTTTCTTTTTTTTACAGTTGATTGTCAAAACGGTGTACGATGGACAAAATTTAAGTTTTACATCTGCTTATCTGAGACATTATTTTATCTTATTCAAATCTAATCATACATTATAATTTGGAAGATTATTTTATTCAGAATAATGTCTGCTTGAATTCCTCTTTAATTTCTTTATTCACAGTAATATCAGCAGGACTTCATCCAGGAGTTGTACTTCGGATTCCTGCAGAAATACCCCCTGTGATTTCCCCGGTATTTATCAAAGGATTCTCAAGAAATTTCTTCAAATATGTTTTCCAATGATTCCTTCTCTGGCATATCCAGAAATGTCTACTGGATTTCTTCCAGTTATTCTTGCTAAAATTCCTCTAGAAATTCCAGCTTCAATTCAGGAACTTTTGATGGGACTTCTTCGGAAATACCTCCAGGAATTTTTTCATGAACAGTTTTTTTTATTTCTTAAAATTTCTTAAAATTTCTTTAACAATGCCTTCAGAAACTTCTATTGGGATTCTTCCAATTATTCCTGCTAGAGGCTAAAATAGCTCCATAAATTCCATCTAGGGGTCATCTACGTATCCCTGTTTTACTCAGTACTTTATGATGAGATTTCAACAGGAATTCGCCCTCAAATTCCTCCAGAATCTCCTGTGATTTCTCCAAGGGTTCCTCCAAAGATTGTTTAGGGAATTCGTCCAACGATTATGTGTAGGGATTCTTCTCTTTTATAAGTTCGTCCAGTGATTCCTTCAAAAACATCTGCTAGGACTTCTCTAGGAATATCAGATGGGTTACCTTCAGGAATTCCAGCTGAGATTCCTCCAGCAATTTCTAATAGTATTTCCAAAAAAAAAATCCTGAATGGATTCTTCTGCTGTTTTTTATGCTTGAATTTTTGCAGGAATATTTCCTGGGGTTACATCTGAAATTCTACTTCAATTTCTTTTGTGCTTTTCGCGGATTTCTCCTATGATCCCTCTTCAAATTCTCAACTGGGATTCTTTAGTTATATATACTATAAATCATCTAGGAATTCCTGCTGAGACATTTTCTGAATTTCCTACAGAAATCACTCATGCGATACTTCCAGGATTTGTTCTGGATAACCCGTCAGAAGTTTTTTCGATGAACTCCTCCTCCTATTCATAAAGAAATTTCCCGAATGTCTTCGGTTATTCCTGCGGGGATTGTTCTTGGGATTAGCGTAGCTTTTTTTCCTCCTCTAGGGATTATTTCAGAAATGCTTTTGGGATTTCTGGGGGGATTCGTCCAGCGATTCCTTAAATCAGGTCATTACTGTGTATTTATGAAACAGTCTGTACAATACACAGTTTTTTGATTGCCTTAGCTCCGCAAAAGGATTTATGGGTACCAAAGTAACGCTATATCAAAAGCGTTTGTGTTTTATCCCTGGTACGGGACAATATTCCTTATTCAATGATAAAGAATAAATCTTCGATATCTGTGAGTAATTGAACATGTGCCTGTCACTTCTTCTTCTTCTTGGCGTAACGTCCTCATTGGGACAAAGCCTGCTTCTCAGCTTAGTGTTCTATGAGCACTTCCACAGTTATTAACTGAGAGCTTCCTCTGCCAATGACCATTTTGCATGCGTATATCGTGTGGCAGGCACGAAGATACTCTATGCCCAAGGAAGTCAAGGAAATTTCCTTTACGAAAAGATCCTGGACCGACCGGGAATCGAACCCGTCACCCTTAGCATGGTCATGCTGAATACCCGTGCGTTTACCGCCTCGGCTATATGGGCCCTAAATGCCTGTCACACAGTTTATAAATATGAAAAACAGCTATGGCAGCGAAAATTCTCAAAAAAAATTTGAAAGTGGTCTCATAACACTAAGCTGAGAAGAAGCCTTGGTTGCAATGGGGAAGTGATGTCATTTAGATAAGCCCGTAAATCACGCTTATTAATTAAATAGCAAAAACTAGAAAAAAAGTTACGTTGTATCGGGTTACGTTATATGTATCGAGGTATGACTGTACAGACCTTTATTTGTAGATGAATTTTTTTGGCAACCATCTTCGATTTGTCGGCCAGTTGATACCTGATGGCGTTGCAAATTTCTTAAAAAATAAATCTGATGAAATCTCAAAAAAAAAAAAATCTAGAGGTTTTGCTAGATAACACTAGTTTACAAAATAAAACGAAAGTCGTGAACTTCTGTCAACGACCAAAATTTTTGAAGCACTATTTAACGTTGATTTCGAAACCGTGCTTCAAAAAATTTTAAGTAGAACAGTTTTTGAGTTTTAGCTCAATTTCGAAAGGATTTTTTTGTAATTTTTTTTTACAAGAACACACAAAAATGCAGCTTCCACAACTTCCCCGTAATGTTTTTTGTAGGTACATTAACATATATTTACTTTGGGTTTACTTTACAAATTCGTTCACTATTTTCTTTGTATTTTCCTAGAAGTATTGAAAAAAAAAACATTTTTAAGGCCAAATTCTCACGACATACTTTCAAAAATATCTCTTTGAATCTATTGTAGAACCATACACATTGGAGCCGATAGTTTCTAAAAATTCTACCATCTTTTTCTCTGCTTTTGCGTAATGTCTCAAATGGGACAAAACCTGCTACACAGCATAGAGCACTTCCTCTGCCGATGACCATATTGCATGTATGGAAGGGACGAAGATACTCAATTTTTTTAAGAAAAGCTCTTAAGCCGACTGGGAGTCGAACCTGTTGCCCTTAGCATGGTCTGGTTGAATTTCCGTGCGCTCACCGCATCAGATATATGGGCCCTTACTATACTGCCGTGAATCGCAAGTCAGTCCTATCTGTAAAAAGTAGGCATCGAGATAATGGGCTCTGAACTTTTTTTTTAAATTCGATTTCTATGTGAAATTTCAAAAAAATTCCAATAATTGCACACTTCGGCGATCATCATAAAACTTTCAGAAATTGTTTCAAATGTTAAAGCGGAAATGTGAAAAATATGAAACAGGCTTAAACAGTGTTCAGTTTTGTACTGCAGGGTACACAATGGGACTGGCTTGCGATTACTTTTCATTATGGGAAAATCTGACTTGGTGTTGTTTTTCGATTAAACTTAACAAACTTTTTATTATTCACGCAGCTGAAAGTTCATCCGAAGAAACTGCCATTAACTCAATTTTGCCTAAAACGCAGATGGGACTGACTTGCGGTTCACGGCAGTATAGTTTTGTCTAATGTTTCTACCAAAAGTGCTTGCCATAATTTCCAAAACGTCAGAATGTTTTGTGGATGTTATTTTATAAATTCATCCATACAAATCCATCCTTAAAACTCATTAAGGTGAGGTCTCTTACCAAGAACTCCTCTGCTAATGTCTTCAGGAGCAAAATAGATATTCCGTAAGTAGTGTTGATATAGTTTTGAAAAATAGATTTCAGTATTTTACAAGAAATTGAAGCTTTAGGGGTGATACTCACCTCGTAAGTACTGTGTAAAAAGATAGGCCAAGAAACGGTCAAGAAACGATTTTCTGTCGAAATTCTTTGAGCGGTACTCAGCTGAAACGGAAAAATCGACGAACTTGATGATCAATGATGATGGTGACAAGGGTGGTGATGATTGTGTCGATCAAGCCAGCTGTCAATTTTTCTTTTGGGAAAAATACCCTGACCAATTATTCCGCAAGGAAAAGTGACGTTTCTCGCGCTGTTCGGATTTTGTGCGAGGTGCGAGATGTAAACAACATAGAGCGGCTGCTGGGGCTGGTGTGAATTTAGATGATGTTCCTGCCGGATTCTAATGCCTACATTTCTATGGAACCATCACCGGAACACTGCGGTTAGCTGTTGCTAGAATGGACCACTGGATGAAACGCCGGAACTTGTTACAAATCATACAAATTGAGTGTGGGGAGCAACTATTTTCAAAATGAAGTGGTGTTGATTAGTGATTAGTACGGGAATTCCTCCGGGAGCTCTTTCTGGCAAACCTCCAAGAGTTCCTCCGGAGTTTCTTTCTGGGATTCTTCCTGATTTTTTTCCGGAAGCTGTTGTGAATTCTTAGCAATTCCTTCAAATATTTCCAGCAGTTTTAGAATTCGCCTAAAAGTTCTTTCTGAGATTTCGTCCTAATTTTTCTTCCAGGATTTCAAAACCAGTATTTGAGTTTGTGATTTTTCCAAGATTTCTATCTGTGATTCCCAAAAAAAAAATCTCAGGGAATTCCTCCTGAAATTCTATTTCACCACGAATTCTTGAGAGGATTCCACCAGGGATTCCTCCAGAGATTCTTCCAGGAATTTCTCCAGGGATTCCTCAAGGGTTTCCTCCGGGAATTCATCCATAGATTCCTCCAGGAATTCCTATGAAAATTCTTCCAAGAATTCCTCAGGGCATTCTTCCAATAATTTCTCCTGAGATTCCTCCGGGCATTCTTCCAAGAACTCTTCGGGGATTCCTACTGAAATTCCTTCAGGGATATATCCAGGAATTCCTTTCGGGGATTCCTGTAGAAGTTCCCATGTGGATTTCTCCAGGAATTCCTTCGGAGATTCCTCCAGGAATTCCTTCGGAGATTCCTTCAGGAATTCCTTCGTGACTCCTCCAGAAATTCCTTCGGGGAGTCCTCCAGGAATTCCTTCGGGGATTCCTCCAGGAACTCCTTCGGGGATTCCTCCAGGAATTCCTTCGGGGATTTCTCCAGGAATTCCTTCGGGGATTCCTCTAGGAATTCCTTCGGGCATTCCTCCAGGAATTCCTTTGGGGATTCCTCCAGGAATTCCTTCGAGGATTCCTTCGGGAATTCCTCCAGCAATTCCTTCGGGGATTCCTCCAGGAATTCCTTCGGGGATTTCTCCAGGAATTCCTTCGGGGATTCCTCCAGGAATTCCTTCGGGGATTCCTCCAGGAATTCCTTCGGGGATTCCTCCAGGAATTCCTTCGGAGATTCCTCCAGGAATTCCTTCGGAGATTCCTCCAGGAATTCCTTCGAAGATTCCTCCAGGAATTCTTTCAGGAATTCCTCCAGGAATTCTTCCAGGAATTCTTCCAGGAATTCCTCCAGGAATTCTTCTAGGAATTCTTCCAGGAATTCCTCCAGGAATTCCTCCAGGAATTCCTTCAGGAATTCCTCCAGGAATTCCTTCGGGGATTCCTCCAGGAATTCCTTCGGGGGTTCCTTCAGGAATTCCTTCGGGGATTCCTCCAGGGATTCCTCCGGGAATTCATTCAGGAATTCATCCAGGAATTCTTCCAGTAATTCCTCCAGGAATTCATCCAGGAATTCCTCAAGGAATTCATCCAGGAATTCCTCAAGGAATTCTTCCAGGAATTCCTCAAGGAATTCTTCCAGGAATTCCTCAAGGAATTCTTCCAGGAGCTCCTCCAGGAATTCTTCCAGGAGCTCCTCCAGGAATTATTTCAGGAGTTCCTCCAGGAATTCCTTTCCTGGAGGAATTCCATCGGAGATTCCTCCGGGGTTTCCTCCAGGAATTCCTCCGGGGATTCCTCCAGGAATTCCTTCGAGTATTCCCCCAGGAATTCCTTTAGGGATTTCATAATGAATTTCTCAAAATCCAATTCCTTCAGATTCCTCCAGGAATTCCTTCGGGTATTCCTCCAGGAATTCCTTTCGGGATTTCTCAACGAATTTCTTTGGAGACGCCTCAAATAATTCTTCCGTTGTTCAGGGAATTCCATCGGAAGTATCTCAAGTAATTTCTTCTGGGAATCCTCCAGAAATTCCTTCTGCGAATCCTCCAGGAATTCCTGCGGGGATTGTTCCAGAAATTCCTTCGGGGATTCTTCCAGGATGTTTTCAGGAATTCCTTTTGGGATTTCTCCAGAAATCGCTTCTGGGATTTCTCCAGAAATTGCTTCTGGAGTTTTTAAAGAAATTTCTTTCTGGATTTCTTTAGTTACTCCTTTCGGGATTTCTTCAGAAATTTCTTCAAGGATTTCCATCGGAGAATTTTACAAATACTTTGGAATGCCAGGATGACATACTGGAAAAATCCCACGCAGAAATCATGGAGGAATGTCAGGCAGAAGACTTGGTAGAATTCAGGCCCGGATTAAGGATTGTGGGGGTCCTGGGCTAGAGCGGATGTGGAGGCCCGGATGTGGGGCCCGGCACCCCCTTAGATCTAGCCCTGAGGAATCCCAAGAGAAATACCAGGATAAATTCTTTTTTCCTTTTTTTTCCTTGACCTCATTTCTTGCCATCTAAGTACTAGGCTTTAAGGCTGATATTTCAAAAAAAACTCGTGGAGATTTCCATTTGGTGAAATATAGTTGGTTTCTCACAATGCAAGTTTCCCAACCATCAGTAAGTTTGTGCCAACCAAACTACTATTATAAAGCACGGGAATCGATGACTAGATCGCATCCGGAAGTTATCATGCAATACGGTGCACTATGCAGCGGATGCCGCCATAATTAATATGTTAAATATGAGTTGGGGAAAGCTTCCTCACAGAACACAGCGACCGTCGTATGCATGCAGCGCATTGTATCGTGTGTACCTAGTACCTAAAACTATAAGCTCTGACCTCCTTGTACACCAGAAGGGCTTAATTTAATTGGCTCGTAAGGCAGCCTATTTATTGCACCAATAAACAAATACAAATGCTCCATAGAAAATCAAAAAGCGCTCCATAAAGAATCAACATATGTTCCATGAAAATGTGCAATGTTACCCATAAATAATTGAAAACGTTCCATACTTTATTAAAAATATACCGGTAAAACATAAAATTTTCTCATTAAAAGTGAAATTTTGCACCAATAAATAATACTAAAATGCTCCATAATAAAATTCAAATGCTCCATAGAAAAATGCAAACGCTCCATAAAAAATTAAAATTGTACCCATAGAAAATTGAATATTGCTCCATAGAAAAATCAAATTGCACCATAAAAAATTGAAATTGCACCATGGAAAATAGATTAATTCATCATACGTATTATCAAACTGCACCATAGAAAATATGAATTGCTCCATGAAAAATTGAAAATCCTCCATAGATAGCATATTCTCATAATTTATTTCGACGCGGCTGAATTGCTTTACATTGCACTGCTTTAGTGGTGCAAATGTTTGAAGTTATGGAGAATTATCAATTTTTCATCGAGCAAATTGTATTTTATGTGATACAGTTTGATAATACTTATGGAGCATTTGTCTATTTTCTATGGTGAAATTTCATTTTTCTATGGTGCAATTTAATTTTTCTATGGAGCAATATTCAATTTTCTATGGGTACAATTTTAATTTTTATGGAGCGTTTGCATTTTTCTATGGAGCATTTGTATTTGTTATGGAGCATTTCAGTATTATTTATTGGTGCAAAGTTTCACTTTTAATGAGAAAATTTTATGTTTTACCGGTACATTTTTTATAAAGTATGGAACGTTTTCAAATATTTATGGGTAACATTGCACATTTTCATGGAACATATGTTGATTCTTTATGGAGCGCTTTTTGATTTTCTTTGGAGCATTTGCAATTTGTTATGGTTGCAATAACCTTTTGCCGGCTCGTGATCAAGACTACTGAGCCCACACACCGGTGGGCCACTGTAGTGCAGTAACCTGTTACTTCGTATGGTCTGGTATAGGAAACTTGTGTGAGGTTAAATGGAACGGATGGCCATTTGAACTACTGAAGGAATTCCGGTTTGGATCATAATAGGATTTCGGTAATACTTATGGCGAGATTACGGCCCATACCCTGATGGAATTCCAATCAGCTTATTTTCAGGATCTTGACGACAATCTACTTATAATACTCTTGAAAATCCTTTAGCTACTACGAGATTTTTATCCAAATGTCCTCAAGAATACGGTCAGAATCCTGTCGGAATTCCGCTCTCAGGAATCAGAGTCCTTAGGAGATTCCTACAAGAATCCTGTCGGAATTCTAATGAAGATTTAGATCAGTATACTTACGAGATTCCGGCTAGAATCCTTACAATCTATTTATTATCCAGCGAAGATTCTGTGCTGAATCCTGTCGAGTTACGGCCAATGTCTTGACGGGATTCTGCTCAACATACTACGATGATTTCTGTCAGAATCTTGACAGAGTTCCAGTCTGAGATCTTACGATATTCCATTTAGAATTCTTTCTGAATTTGGGTCAGAATCTAACCAAGAATGTGATCTAAATCTTGAGGGAATTCCAGTCAGAATCCTGAAAAGATTCCGTTCAGTATACTCTCGGAATTTTGGTCAGTTTCCAAACGAGACTCCAATAAGAATCCTATCGGGATTCTACCCAGAATTTTGTTAGTATTCTACTCAGAATCATGTTGGAATTCTGTCAGATTCCAAACGCGATTCCATTTAGAATACTCTCTGGTTCTCACAACACTCTGGCAAGAATCTTGCCAAGTTTTTGGCCAGAATCCCAGTCACAATTTTGAAGAGTTTCCATAAAAAAAAAAACAGTCTCGACATTTCGATCGGAAAGCTGATGAAATTCCAGGCAGAACCGTTTTGTTATGCTCCATATGATTCTGAAGAATAAATAGGCAGAATACTCTTAGGAACCAGGGATGGAAACACTCACTTGTACTCAGATATACTCATTTGCTATTTTCTCAGCTCAAGAGCCTGCAATCAAAAACAGTGTATGGAGGAGTTTTACTGTGTAGTTTGATCTAAAAGATTGTCGAATAAAGTAAGGGTCGCACACGTATCTCAAAATCTTATCAGAGCTATGAATGCGACTCTCCACGGAGTGAGCATAATTTGCTTCCATCGTGTAATTGCTCTTTTACGGCCTCAATATGCGTTTGCGACACTTACTCTATTCGTCGAACTTTTAGATAAAACTACAAAGTAAAAATCCTCCATACAATGTTTTTTAGTTTACATGCTTGTGAGCTAAGATAATAGCAAGTGAGTGTATCTGAGAACAAGTTAATGTTTTTATCCCTGTTAGGAACACAATCAGAAGCTGTTGCGACACCGCAACACCCCATAAATGATTCCTACAAGAATCTTGTCAAGATTCCGATCAGAATCCTGACGGGAATCCGAACTGTATCCTGACAAAATTTAGGTTAGAATCCTGACGGGATTCTGGTCAGAATCAGAATATTGATGATATTTCAGTCAGAATCCTGACGGTATTCCGGTCAGAGTTCTGTAGAGAAGCTAGTCAAATACCTGACGGAGTTTCGGTTAGCATTCTTACGGAATTCCGATTAGAATACTGACGGGATTACGGTGAGAGAGTCCTAATGGGATAAGGATTCCTGTCAGAATCCTGGGAAGATTTTGTTAAATATTTTGGAAAGATTTCGGCCCGAAAGACCTCGAGGATACGACCTCAATCCTGACGGAATTCCAGTCACAATCCCGAAAAGATACCGTTCAGTATACTCACGGAATTCCGATAAGAATCCTGACGGGATTCCTAAACGAATCCTGTCAGAATTCTAGCCCGAATCCTGTTGGGATCCGGTCTAAATCCATACGCGATTCAATTCATAGCTAGTCGCTTTCGGTAATTTTTACCGAAATCTCAACTGGTGAGCGTTCGGTAATGGTACCGAAATTCTGTAAAAATTACCAAATTTCTTTAAAATGTTATCGTTTATCTGTCAAATGTTAACGAAGTTCGGTAAACGTCACCGAATTTTTCCGGTTAAAAACTTAACGGTTGAGATTTCGGTAAAATATTACCGAATTCGGTGATTTTATCTAAGTGGGTAGAATACTATCTGGTACTTACGGCATTTTTATAAGAATGTTGTCAAGTTTTTGGTCAGAATCCTGTCGAGATTCCAGTCACAATCTTGAAGAGATTCCGATCGAAATCCTGTTGGGATTCCAGGCAGAATCTTTATGATGTGCTTCTTACAATTCTGAAGTGATTCTGACTGAATCTTGGCAGGATTCTGGTCAGAATCTTGATGGGTAATTTTTGAGATTCCGGTGGGCATTTTACAGGATTTTGCTCAGAATACTCTTAAGAACACAATCTGAATCCAAACACGATTCCTACAAGAAACCCATCGAGATTCTGGTCAGAATCCTGACGGAATTTAGGTTAGAATCCTGACGGAATTTCGGTTGAAGTCCTTACGAAGTTTTGATTAGAATCCTCACGGGATTCCGATAAGAATTGTGACGGGGTTCTGGTTAAAATCCAGACGGCAATACGTTTGGAATCATCCTGATGGGATTTCAGTCAGAATCCGGACGGGATTGCGGTCATAATACTGATTTCAGAACTGCGGTTATAATACTGATTACAGAATCACGACGTCACTCTGGTCGGAATCATAACGTTCTTCTGTTAAAAATGCTGACTGGATTCCAGTCAGAATTCTGATGTGATTGTAGTAGGAATCCCGAGAGAAATCCGGTTAAAATCCTGATGGAATTTCCGTTACAATCACTACGGGATCTTGGCAAAAATCCTGACGGGATTCCGGTTATAATTCTAGAGAAATTTTTGGTCAGATCTTGATGGAATTTCGGTCAGAACATGATGAGATTTCGATCGAAATCCTGGTGGAATTTTGGTTAAAATCCTAGCAGGATTCTGGCTAGAATCTTGATGGGATTTTGGTAAGAATCCTGATTTGATTTCGGTCATATTTCAGACGTGATTTCGGTTATAATCCTGACGGAATTCCGATCAGAACCCTGACGGATTTCTGACTGACGTTCCGGAATCCCGTAGGAACTCCGTAAGAAATCTGATTGGAATCCCGTCAGGTTCTGGCCGATATCCCGTCAGGATTTTGACCGAAATTCTGTTTGAACCCTGACGGAATCCGGTTAGAATCCAGATGGAGTTTCGATTACAATCCTGATTCAATTCTACTGAATTTTAATCAGAATCATCCGTTTAGAATTCTGACTGAAATCCAGTCAGAATCTTGGCGGGATTTTTGTCAGAGTCCTGACGGAATTTCAATTGTAATCCTTACGGGATTCCGTTTAGAATTATATCGGGGATTCCTGTCAGGATTCTGACGGGATTCCAATCAGAATTTCTACGGGATTCCTGTCAGTCAATCAGAATAATTGTATTAGGCAATAATCTTGACTCGATTGTAGTCATAATCCTGACGGAAATCCAGTCAGAATCATGATAGGATTTTGGTCCGAACCTGACGAAATTCCGGTTAGAACCCCTACGGGATTCCGACTCAAATCCTAAGACGCCTCTGGTCAGAATCGTCAAAACTCTGACAGGATTTTGGTCAGAACCTGATGAGAATCCAATCAAAATCCTGACGAAATTTAAGTTGAATTCCTTAAGGGAATCTGGCCGGAACCCTGATGGGATTTCGGTCAGAGTGCTAATTTGATATTGGTCATAATTCAGCTGAGATTTCGGCGATAATCCTGATGAAAATCTGGTCAGAACCCTGACGGAATTTGGTTTGAATCCTGATGGGACTCCGGTCAGAATCCAGACGGGATTCTGGTCAGAATCATTCCGTTATTCCGTCTAGAATTCTAACTGGATTCCAGTTAGAATCCTGACGAGAATCCGGTAAGAAATTCAGAGCCCTAATGAGAAAATCCTCGAGATTCCGATAACAATCCTGACAGCATAATGATCAGAATCCTCTCGATGTTACGTTTTGAGTCATGTTGGTTTTCTGATCAGAATTAGATTTTCTGGATAGGAGTCCGTTTGAAATCATAACCGGAGTCGGTCAAAATCTTTATAGGATTCTGATTCGAATGCTTTCAAGGTACCCATCTAGCGGGATTCAAGACAAAGTTGTTATGGGTTTCTGATTTAAGTGTTCTCGTATCTGATTCCGATTAGAGGCCTGTTCAGTAATATTTCAGCTTCTGTTCTTAACGATTACATCAGATGAAATCTGACAAGATTCCAGTCGTAATCCCGCCGAAATTTCTGTTAGAATCTTGACACAGGTAGCATTTCAAAAAAGGCATATATCCCTAATAATTCCAATCGTCCTAATGCGAAATGCCCCACCAATCATCGAGTTGCTAAAATATTATGACTATTCTTGATGTTGTAATGTGTTTCTTACTAAGCTACTCTGCAGTTTTTTTACTTGTATTGCTCAATCTTCAGTCTGAATTCCTTTCTCGATCAAACTTTTATTTTTTTATTGAATTTGGAAACTTTTGGATTCTTAAAAAGTTTCACTTTTGTGTTTTATCAGCAGCACCTTCTTCATCGTTTACAGTGATGCTTCCCTTCGCTTTTCAACACGTTTCGTACATTACTCCCTAATTGGAGGTTAGAAAGACGTAGGACGGAACTTTTTTTTTCTCCCGGTCTAGTCGACCTGCATCAACCCATTCAAGAAAAGAAAAGGAAAAAAAAACTTTCGAGAAAACGCCACGGGCGTCTTAGGAAGATGACCCTTATCACTTTCGAGGATCAGCCTTGGGACGACAAACAGCCCCAGATACTCGACCAAACAAAAGACAGCCGGAAAAGGATTAAGCTCTTCCCCCTGCCCCCTCCCCAGTGCTCGTCGTCGTATGGTTCGACGCGATACGGATTGGATCCCCTTTTTGTAGCCATGTGTATTGATTTTATTCGGAACCCATCGAAAAAAAGAACGAAGAAGCTTAATAAAATTCCGACAAACAGTCAACCAGTCGTCGTCGTCTTCCTCGCCACGCCGCGCTGCCGTCATATTTGTTTGCTGCGGGGAGTGGTCGTAAAATTTCCGAGGAATAGGCCAGATTGGATTTCTCCTGACTGCTGCAGTAGAGACGAGTTAAACTTTTATCGCGCTCTAGGAGTCGGACCAGGAGCAGGAGATGAGCTGCAAAGTTCGATCCGGTCCAGCATAGCAGAGGCGTTCTTCCTTGAAATGGTGGTGGACGCAATTGGCGATGGTGACGACGTTAGATGCAGAGTTATGAGAGCAGACGAGAAGCAGGCGGACTATAAGGGGATTGGGAAGCCTAGGTGATGAAGTATAGAAAATCGAAATTACAGGAAACAAGATAGAGGATAGTGGTAAGAAGTAAGAAAAAAATTAAAAAAAAAATGACGAGAAAGTCCAAAAAGAAAAAAAGAAAATAGAAGAAAAATAAACATGGAAAAGAAGATAGAAGATAGAAGATATGTGGGAACACTTGACTATCACGCGGAGGACCTGGGATCGAGTCCTACTCCCGACAAACCCGCAAGATGTGAGTTCTTCCTTCGGAAGTGAAGTAAAGCGTGGGTCCCGAGATGAACTAGCCTAGGGCTAAAAATCTCGTTAGAAGATAGAAGATAGAAGATAGAAGATAGAAGATAAAAGATAGAAGATAGAAGATAGAAGATAGAAGATAGAAGATAGAAGATAGAAGATAGAAGATAGAAGATAGAAGATAGAAGATAGAAGATAGAAGATAGAAGATAGAAGATAGAAGATAGAAGATAGAAGATAGAAGATAGAAGATAGAAGATAGAAGATAGAAGATAGAAGATAGAAGATAGAAGATAGAAGATAGAAGATAGAAGATAGAAGATAGAAGATAGAAGTTAGAAGATAGAAGATAGAAGATAGAAGATAGAAGATAGAAGATAGAAGATAGAAGATAGAAGATAGAAGATAGAAGATAGAAGATAGAAGATAGAAGATAGAAGATAGAAGATAGAAGATAGAAGATAGAAGATAGAAGAAGCTTGAAAAGATAAAACATAGAAAATGAAAGATGGATACTAGCGAAAATCCACCCTCACCTTATTATTATTATTATTTTTTTTTATTATCGAGATTTTAAGCCCTCGGCTGGTTCATCTCGTGAAAACCCTCACCTATTCACGCCAACGTATGTAATCGGAATGGACGTTTGATTGAAGAGCAATATAACAGTGCGATTTTACGAGGTGGGTCGTTAATCTATGACTGTGTGACGGTGGCCGCCGCAATCAAAAGTGGGTGCTCGACGATGCTTGTGGCACGAGTGGAGTTATTGGAAGAGTTGTGTGTTCAAGCTTTTAAGTCTTCAAGTGGTATTGGACTCTGGAATTGATCTTGTCCATTACTACTCAAGCCACAACCATAAATCTTCACAGAAGCTATTGCTTAAAGTTTCAAGTGCTAAAAGCAAAGTACTACTGGCAGCTAGTCCTCACAAAGAAAAGTACTGAGGGAAAAAAATAAAAATAAAAAACTGAATCCAAAAGAACATTTTTAAATATTTTTTTTGCAATAACACTAGTTTACAAAAGTGTTGAACTTCTCATAGGTAGTGTTGCGGTCTCCCATTGAGTGCATATGGGATTTTGGCGGATAGGAACACTTCCGCATCAATTGGAACACAGCAGCAAAAATATTAGAAAAAAAAATTGTTTTTTTAATACAGGTTTTTAAAGAAAGCTTACACACTAAACGCTTTCAGCAACATTTTGCTGAATTTTGCCGAGCTGAAGGGTCCAGCAATTTTTTTGCTGAATTTCAGCAAAACGTTACTGGTGATCAGCAGACTTTACTGAACAAATCAGCAAAATTTTGCTGAATTCCAGTAAAATGTTTGCTGAAGCCTTCAGCTCGGCAAAATTCAGCAAAATTTTGCTGAAACCCTCAATCGGTTTTTGGTGTGTAAACACACAAATAGTGCATAAAAACTTGAAGTATTTTTTAGGCAAAGTACGTTTAATTGGCAAATTGAGAGATAAATTTGTGAAAAAATACCACTTGTGTTGGTGGGATTCGAACCCACGACTTCGTTATCGCTAGTCCGGCGCTTTAACCAACTAAGCTACAGAACAAGTTACAACTCTGCAGAATAGAAAGTCAAACTGGATTCGAAGCACCACCCTAAACCGGGTCCGTCTTTTACAAGAAAGATAAAGTTCTTTCGGCTCTTAGATGCCAATCTCCCGCACTCTCACGGCGCGTATTGTTTTTAGAATATTGATATTGAAGCTCGACTGACACATACTTCGTCACCAACCATCTAAAAGCCGAAAGAGAGATAAAGTTGTAAAAGACGAACTCGGTTAGGGTGGTGCTTCGAATCCAGTTTGACTTTCCATTCTGCTGAATTGTTACTTGTTCTGTAGCTTAGTTGGTTAAAGCGCCGGACTAGCGATAACGGAGTCGTGGGTTCGAAACCCACCAAAACAAGTGGTATTTTTTTCACAAACTTATCTCTCAATTTGCCAATTAAACGTACTTTGCCTAAAAAATACTTCAAGTTTTTACTTCTATTTCAGACATACTGGCAGACTGGTATAGCCGGAAAAGGGCAATAAAATCATTGTCACAAATAGTGCAATCTCATATTTGATGCATACGACATCTGCTATAAATGCCTTTAGATAAAAAGTGCTCAATTGCCATTACCGCAACATTAGGTACTACCAAAAAGAAGGGAACGGTTACCCTAGACATAATTATTTCCATAAGCTTTAGAATACATTTTTCAAAGTTCAAACAGTGCCAGCACCATCAATTGTTCCACACAGTTTTTAATCTCATTAGACTGGTTTTCCACGCTTGAACGCTAGCTTTAATATTGTGCCCAATGCACGTCGGCAAAGAGAACCATGCAGTTTGGCGCCGGTCAAACAATACCCAACACCACTTTTTAGGTCATTCGGTTGAACCGAGTGTCAGCTAGCTACATAGGTATGCTCAGCAGTACAGCACACCTATACGATACAAAGCTAATAAACGAAAAGTTGCTCGTAAGAGGGTTGTTTGAAATTTTCTTTGTCTTCATCCGCACAAGAATTAGAACTTGTCCCACTTCGAAGAATCGCTGTCAAGGGGTGGGGGTTGAACTAATTTAGCGTTATACATACATGTACAAAATATGAGGTGGTTTCCAAAGCATCAAAAAACATCTCCAGAACAAACGGATAACTTCACATCCGAAAGTTCTGCTTGCCAAAGATTCTACGAAAAGGTCAGCAAGCTCCCCAGGAGGTTTTGAAAAGCTTAAGAAAGCTCCTTTTGAAGCTGGAGAAAGCTTGCTTGGAAGCTTTGGAATTCTTCGCAGGAAGTTTTGGAAAGCTTCTTTGGAAGTCTAGAAAAGCTTCTCTGAAAGCGTTGGAAACCTTCTATGCAAGATTTAGAAAGCTTCTTTGAAAGCTTTGGAAAGCTTCTCTATAAGCTTTGGAAACTTCTCTGGAAGCTTTGTAAAGCTTCTCGAGAAGCTTTGGAAACTTCTCTGGAAGCTTTGTAAAGCTTCTCGGGAAGCTTTGAAAAGCTTCTCCGTCAGCTTTGGAAAGCTTCTCTGGAAACTTTGGAAAGTGTCTCCGGAAGCTTTGGAAAGCTTCTCTGGAAGCTTTGGAAAACTTCTCTGGAAGCTTTGGAAAACTTCTCTGGAAGCTTTGGAAAGCTTCTCTGGAAGCTTTGGAAAGCTTCTCTGGAAGCTTTGGAAAGCTTCTCTGGAAGCTTTGGAAAGCTTCTCTGGAAGCTTTGGAAAGCTTCTCTGGAAGCTTTGGAAAGCTTCTCTGGAAGCTTTGGAAAGCTTCTCTGGAAGCTTTGGAAAGCTTCTCTGGAAGCTTTGGAAAGCTTCTCTGGAACTTTTGGAAAGATTCTCTGGACGCTCTGGAAAGCTTCTCTGGAAGCTTTGAAAAACTTCTTTGGGAGCTATGGAAAGCTTCTCTGGGAGCTTTAGAAAGCTTCTCTGGAAGCTTTGAAAAGCTTCTCTGGAAGCTTTGGAAAACTTCGCTATAAGATTCTGAAAGCTTCACTGGTAGCTTCTGAAGGCTTCGTCTGAAGCTTTGAAATGATCTGGACACCGTCTTCAGCTAGAGACTGTACAGACTGAATGAAACTTAACACTAGGCAAGGGACACACAGATCATGCTCCAGTCGATACGAAGAAAAGACTATTCTCACGAAAAGTTTTATCGTCCGCAGCGGGAATCGAATCCTCACCACAACCGTGGTGCGATTAGAAGCTTGATGACCCTGACCGCACGGCCACGAGGCTCCATTAGCTGAAAAACTTTTCTGGAAGCTTTGGAAAGCTTCGGAGCTATCTTGGGGGCTTCGGGAAACATCACTGAAGGTTTTGAAAGCTTCTCTAAAATCTTTGGGAAAGCATTGGAAAACTTTGGAAAGCCTCTTTTGATGCTTGAAGAGAGCTTCTCTGGAAGCTTCGGAAGCCATCTTGGAGGCTTCGGAGAGCGTCACCACAAGCTTCATAAAGCTTCTCTGGAAAGCCTCATAGGAAGCTTTAGAAAGCATTTATGGAAGCTTCTGTGAATGCTTTCTAGGAGAAAATTTCTCCAAGAACTTTCTGAAGATTTTACAAATTTTCACAGAACATTTGGAAAGTTTTTCTACCCTCGAGAATTCAGCAAAAAGAAATCATAAATTCTAGAAAATGATTCAAGAAAACTTTTCAAAAAGCTAATAAATCCTCTGCAGGAGCTTCGTAAATCCTGAAATACTCTTCCAGAGCTTCCTCACCCATTCAATATGGATATTCAACCCTCCAGTTTCACAAATGACAAAGTTTTCCCCCGAAATGGAATCCACAATTTATGCAACGATTCCGGTGTAAAACAGAAGCTCATCTCACCTCTGTCCAGTTCAGTTCAGTAACTACAAACTACAACATTTACGCTGTAACCAAGCCGGCAAAAGTTCACTGAATCCGGACAAACGATCCGGCAAAAACACCCCGCAAATTACAACACACAAAAAACGAAAACAGAAACCCGTTGGAAAAATATCAAAAGACAGGATAAAGTGCACCCCCGAGGAGTGCGAGGACGACGAAAGCGGGAGGACCTGCGAAGCCGAGATCATTTCAGCCGAGTTAGCAGTGAATAAATTACAACAAACTTCCCAGCAGCTCCCCGGTTATCCCGGTTTATCCCGCGGCATCCCATCCGTTCCATCCACTGCGCCACAGCAATCTTTACGCTTCGCACTTCGAGGGATTGAACCAACATCAGCACAGAGAGAGAAAAGGTTTGATTTGTTCAGCAGCGCATTCTATCATCATTTTCGCCTGCTGCTCGTCGCGTCGCGGGCATATTTCCACCAGACCCAGACAGGTCGGCTCGCCACGCCGGGCCACCGCCAGTCACAACATGGTTCAGCAACCATCCCCGTTGCTGGTATCCTCGTTGAGGGTGGGTGATGACGGCAGCGGTGAGGTGGCCAGTTGCATCCAGAGAAGGATAAAGTTACGCGCTGCACAGTGGTCCTGAAGAAGGTCGAAACTGTTGTAATTAGGGGACAGAAGATTAAACATTGAGAAAAAACTAATGATAAACAAGGGGGAACAGGTATCAAAAAATTGATAACAGTGAAATTAAAGTTGAAAGATTAATTTGGAAAAGAAGGTCAGAAAACGGAGAAAGCGGCTGAAGCTTCCAAAGAAGCTTTTCGAAGCTACCAGAGAGCCTTGCTGAAGCTTCCAGAGAAGCTTGTTTGTTATGTCCAGAGAAGCTTTCTGATACTACTTCAAGAAAAGCTTTCTGAAGCTTGCATTGGAGTTAGCTGAAGCTTCGAGAGAAGCTTGCTGAAGCTAATTTCCGGAGATGCTTGCGAAAGCTTTGAAGCATCCAGAAAGGCTTGATGAATCTTCTAGAGAAGCTTGTTCTGAAGCTTCCATCGGAGCATTCTGAGGCTTCCCGAGAAGCTTTTTAAAGCTACCAGAGAAGCTTTCTTAAGCTTCCAGAGAATCTTTTTGAAACTCCCAAGGAGTATTTCTGAAGCTTTCACAGAAGCTCTCTGAATCTCTCTGCAGCTCCAGAAAAACTATTACCAAAATTTTAAAGCTGACAGTGAATTCTGAAAACTGAATACTGAACACTAAAAGCTCTGGGCACAATACTGAAAACTGCAAAAAAAAAACAAATTCTGAAAACCGTAAGATAAAATCAGACATTTGACATTTACAAAGCCAAAAACTAAGTAAGCTCAAAACTCAGAGCTCAAAGAAAATCTGAATACATATTTAATATGTAAACTGAAATCCAAAGTATTATTACTGAGAACTGAAACCTGAACACAGAATACCGAAAATGGAATATTGAAAACTAGTAAAAACTGAAAACTCAAAGCTAAAATCTGAAAACTGAGTGTTTAATTCAGATACAAATGTAAACTGTAAGAAAAAGCAGAAAGTTGAAAACTGGGAACAGGCAACTGTCAGCTTAAATCTTTAAACAGAAACCTAAAGGCCAAAAAAGGAAAGTTTGAAAATTGAAAACTAAAATCAGTTAACTGGAAAATGAAAGCCAGTAAACTAGATATGGAATACTGGAAATTGGAAAGTGTAAACTGATAGCTTGAATCTAAAACCTGAATGCCAAAATTTTAGAATTTATTGTTGCAATCTTGCAATTGGAAACTGAAAATTGTCCTCTGCAACTGAAGGCAAAAAGTAGCAATTAAAAAACGGAAAACAGAAATGAAACAAAAAACTGCGAACACCGAACTGAATGCCCATATCTGCATTAAACCTGAGAACAGAGATCATACAACTGAAGAAATGACTAACTGAAAACTGAAAGCCAAAATCTGAATACTGTATGCTGAACTTTGAAAACTAAAAGTGCAAATCAGACAACTGTAAAATGAAAGCAACAAACCGCAAATTTAAAGTTGAAATCTCAAGAATGAATACTAATAACTCAAAACTGAAAGCCAAAATCTTTAATATGAGAGTTGACCTCTAAAACTGTAAAATAAAGGTGGATATTTAAAAACACTAAGCTGAAATCTGAAGATTGAAAGACAACATCTTTAAACCGAGAGCTAAAATCAAATAACCGAGAGCTAAAATTTGAAAGCAAATAATTTGAATGCTAAAAACTGAAAACAGAAAGTAAAAATCATGAAACAGGAAGCCTAAATAGCCGAGGCGGTAAACGCACGGGTATTCAGCATGACCATGCTGAGGGTGACGGCCCAAGTAACAATTTTAATTTTATCAAAGTTTTTTAGCGATTCAAAAGTCCTAAACATAAAACCATTGATGCCGACTTGAAAATGCTCTCGAGTTCTTGTATGCCTCAATAAGCCCACGTTCTGGCTAGTTGACCCAGTCTTATGAGGGTGTACAGGACTTCGTATGCAAACCGGCTTAGGATTTCGGGTTGTATCATAGTTTTATCAATCTTCTAAATAAAACCGTCTTCTGACTTGTCAAATAATTGTTTTGATTATTTTTCACTCTCAATGTTCGATCGTCAGAATAAATTATGCTTGGTTGTTTATCCAGCCATCAATTGGAAAGATGCAGATATGGAATTCAGATTTGTTTTCCTATGTAATACGTGTCAGGAGACATGCCACGGAAAATTTGTGGTGAATGTGACTGTGATAATGACAAAAACTAAGTGCGCCACACAAACTATGCATAATTTGGAAGTTAAATGCATTTAATTTACTCGGTGGAATTGGGTGCAAAAAAGGTTATTTCAACACAGCGGAGTTTAAAAGACATTATGTAATTTTTCTGAAAAAATAAAATGACGGAAACGTGTTGTGTGGTTTAATTTGATCTTAAGATGTACGTGAAATCATAAAACGCAGTAATATTTTTTCTGTATTTGAACTATCCCGGCTAGGCGACATATTTTTCTGATAAAACTCTGTGTTCCTGATGATTCCTCCAATAGGGCTAACCCTCCTGAGGTAGTCATAACTGAGCTCATGATAGAACTAGCGGTTTTATCACAGCATTTTTTTTGGTTTATGTTACGGCCACGAAATCTTTTGTTGGTTTTATGCATTGCCTCACAGTTTTGTGTATTTGTTTACAAAAAAAAAAAACTCCCCGACAACAACCGCAAATGCAAGTTTTATTTAAATGGTATATAATGAGTGATAAAACCAATTCATGTCTACTTGCAAGTCTTTAATTGAATATGTTTATAGCAGAAGTTATATGATAGTTTTATGGAACGCCAAAGGTTCAAAGTAAAAAACTACCACATAAAACTAATTTAGAACAACTAGCTTTTTTACATGCTCGTATAAAACCAGGATAAAACATGAATAAACCTTCGAGGCATGCTGATTGTTACTTGGGGGGTTCGATTCCCGGTCGGTCCAGGATCTTTTCGTAAAGGAAATTTCCTTGACTTCCTTGGGCATAGAGTATCTTCGTGCCTGCCACACGATATACGCATGCAAAATGGTCATTGACAGAGGAAGCTCTCAGTTAATAACTGTGGAAGTGCTCATAGAACACTAAGCTGAGAAGCAGGCTTTGTCCCAATGAGGACGTTACGCCAAGAAGAGAGAGAGAGAGAGAGGAAGCCTAAATTTGAAAACTGAAAACTTAAAGCAGACATCTGAAAATTGAAAAATAAATTGTGAATAATAGATATTTTTAAAACTACATAGGGAATCGCGCCACTTGGGCGGTGGCTTCTATATTCGTCTGTTTTCCACTATAACTCAGTCAAATTTGAACCAATTGACACAACTTTTGGAATGTGGTGAGATAGGTATAGTATCTACCCGTGTACAACATTTCAAGTTAATTGGTTAAAAATTGATTGAGTTATAGTGAAAAACAGACGAATATAGAAGCCACCGCCCAAGTGGCGCGATACCCTAACTAAAATAAAAAAAAATAAAAATTTTATGTTAAGATCTGAAGACATAGATCTGAAAGTTAGTTAGCAAAATCTAAAAAAAAAAATGAAAAAAATGGTCTGAAATCTGAGCTCAAATAACTGAAAATTAGAAAGTGAAAATTAAGAAGTCGGGGCTTAAATCTGCAAAAAACGAGAGCTCAAATTGAAAACTATTAAGCAAAATCTTAAATCCACAAAGTTGCACAAAACTTAAAGCTTATAATGAATATCCTAATATAAAATACTGAAAACTGAATATCAAAATTTGAAAAAAAAAATGAATTTGGAAATCAAGTACTGAAAACTTATTGGCAAACGCTGGAAACTTAAAGCTTAAATCTGAGAATTGAAAGCTTTATTACAACTCTGAAAACTTCAATCTTAAGGCGAAACTGGAAGCATTTCCTCATTTTTTTGGTTTTTGATTTTTTATTAAATAACGAAGCAATATTTTCAAAATTGGTTTTCGTACACATGTAGAGTATGGATCAAGGTATCTTCTGAATTTTTTTGAGGTGGAAAATGTTTTCCATTTTTGCGAAAACCATTTTTTGTGGAATTCTATTCAAAAATGGTTTCTGCAAAAACGAAAAACATTTTCCACCACAAAAAAAAATCAGAAGAAACCTTGATCCATACTCTACATGTGCACGAAAACCGATTTTGAAAATATTGTTTCGTTATTTAATAAAAAATCAAAAACCAAAAAGTGAGGAAATGCTTCCAGTTTCGCCTTAAACCTGAAATCAAAAATTGAAAAATAAACTCTACTGAAAACTGAAAGCTAAAATCCAAAAACGGAACGTTTTGTATTCAATATCAATGCCGATATCAGCGAATTGAGATCCGAGAGCTGAGATTTTCAAACTGAAAGTCAAAATCAGAAATCGACCTGAAAACCGTAGTCTGATTACTGAAAAATGATGTCTGAAACCTAAACATTCAACCCGAGCAGAGGAGAATATCAAATTAATAACTACGAAATCACATAACCTGTTTTTATATCTTGTTTTGTTATTATTTAATTATCAAGGCATAGCTTTTCAATAACACATTTTGTTGGACAATCTCATTTTGTTATAATCAAGCTATTAATATACATTCACTCAGGTACATTTCAATAACATACTTTGCTGAACTACAAAATAACAACTCATCAACAATAGCACAAAAGTAACAAGTTTTGAAATCAAAGCAACAATTCGATAATAATTACCTGTCCTTTTGCTTTGTTCCATTTTTGTATACATTTAGAATGGAATTTTCTAATCGAATCTTCTGAAAATTCCTTAAATAATATTCGGAAAAAAACACTTCGGAGTTCTGGAGAAATTCTTCGATACCCTGGACAAATCTAAATCTTTAAAAAAACTCCTGGCGCAATATGCTTAGAAATTCCAAAAGTAATTCTTCTGAGCAATTTTTAGAATTCTTGGGAAAATGTTGAAATAATCAAAGAAATTTTCAAAAAAAAAAAACTCCTGGATAAATTATCAAAGAAATTTTCAGAGACATCTTAAGATGAAATTCGGGACAAATAATCAGGGGAAATTCTGAGAAATCCTTGAAGGGATTCTGTTCATAATTCTGGAGGAATTTCTAGAGGAGTCTTCGAAAATCTGTGAATGATTTCGTAAAAGAACTTTCAGAGAAATTTCTGGAAGTTTTTTTTTAATTCTTTCAGAATGATTAGGGGCTCCAGTTAGCCTAGTGGTTAAGACTATGGATCACCAATCCGGAGACGGCGGGTTCGATTCCCGTTCTGGTCGAGAAAATTTTCTCGACTCCCTGGGCATAGTGAATCATTGTACTTGCCACACAATGTGTAAATTCATGCAATGGCAGGCAAATAAAGCCCTTCAATTAATAACTGTGGAAGTGCTCTAAGAACACTATGTTGAAGAGAGGCAGGCCAAGTTTCAATGCAAACGTCGAGACATAAAGAAGAAGAAGAATGATTAATTCATTCTGATTCTGAATATGATTATAGTATTCTTCGATCATTTAAAGTATTGTTACTCATGTTATAGGTGAGTTTGTGAGACAGAGTGAATAATTTGATATAATAAGTATCATAATTTACTTAGTAACGATTTCGATACCATAACAAATTTTGCTTTTTGATTATTATCAATAACATATTAATATCTAAATTTGTTATTGAAATATTTTCCAAATTCACTGTTATTAAGTTGTTATTGAAACTAACGAAACAAGTTATTAAAATGGTTTTCCAAGAACACTTTTTTGTTATGATATTTGTTATTTTGCCGCTTATGACAGCCAAGTTTATAACATAATATGTTATGTTAATAACTTAAAAATCATCGATCCTATTATTCAGTTATTTTACCCAAATAACACAGCTCCTTATGCTGTTGTTATTCCCTTCTGCTCGGGAATTCAGAAAACTGGAAAGTTTAAACTGAAAACAGAAAAGCCAAATTTGAAAACTGATTCCTGAACTGTGAAAACTGAGTGTCGACGTCAGAAACCTATAAGCTGCAAGGGCAGGAATCTATAGATAAGAAACTCACAGGTGAAATCTTAAAAATCAATACTGATAACTTAAAACTGAAAGGCAAAATCTTATAACTGAAATTTGAATACTTAAAACAAAAAATATAGAAGCATAAAGTCCAAATTTGAAAACCGAGAGCTTATAGCATACATCTTAAAACTGAAAACTGAAAACTGATAGTTAACTAATTAAAATTGGAAACTTATACAATAAAAAATTCCAAATTAGGATCTGAAAATTTAAAACAGAAAATCAGATTTGAAAAAAATGAAAAAAAATTGAAAACTGTGGGCTGAAATCTGAATTCATAAAACTGAAAACAAAAAATCAAAATCAAGAAACCGATAGCAAAAATCTGAAAGTTCAGAACTAAAGGCAGAAAATGAACTATAGATTACTGAAAACAGAAATATTAAGGCTAAAATCTAGAAAATAAAAACTAACAATAAAAATCATCAGAAAACTGTTGAATAAAAGCTTGAACTAACAAATATTAACGTAAAACTGAAAACTTTAAATAAAAATCCAAATATCAAATAAAAAAAACTTAAAATCAAAGTATAAAAATAATAACAAGTCTTGTATTGAAATCTCCTACGTTGAAACTGAAAACTCGAAGCTTAACGCGAAACTGGATGCATTTCCTCACTTTTTGTGTTTTTTTTATTTATTAAATAACGAAGCAATATTTTCAAAATCAGTTTTCATACACATTTAGAGGAACGATTGGGAAGGATCAATGTATCTCCTGATTTTTTTTCTTGATGGAAAATAATTTTCGTTTTTACAAAAAATCATTTTTAAACAAAATAAAAAAAAAGCTTTTTAGAAAAATGAAAAACATTTTCCATCAGAAAAAAAATTAGGAGATATCTTTATCCTTCCTCTAAATGTTGAATCTGCATACTTAAAACTGCGAGTAAGTTTAGAATCTGTAAAGTGAAAGCAAAAAAATAAAAAAAATAACTAAAAACTGAAAACTATTATCTTATATTTTCCAAAATGCAAACTATCCATGCGTTATGTAGCAATTTTTATATCACTAGGCCATTGGTGATCGATCCCAAACTGAAAGCTTAATTTTAAAAAACTCGTCAGGCAAAACTAAGCTGAAACTGGAACACTGAGAACTGAAATCCAAAATCTGAATACAGAAACTGAAAGGAAACTGAACTGAAAACTGAAGGTTTTAAATCGATTAACTGTTAAGGCGAAACTGGATCCATTTCCTCATTTTTTGGTTTCTGATTTTTTATAAAATAACGAAGCAATATTTTCAAAATCGGTTCTCGTGCACATGTAGAGTATGGATCAAAGTATCTCCTGATTTTTTTTCGTAGTGGAAAATGTTTTTCGTTTTTGCGGAAACCATTTTTGAATATAATTTCACAAAAAAATGGTTTCTGCAAAAATGGAAAAAAATTTCCACCACAAAAAAATTCAGAAGATACCTTGATCCATGCTCTACATATGCACGAAACCGATTTTGAAAATATTGCTTCGTTATTTTATAAAAAATCAAAAACCAAAAAAATGAGAAAATGCTTCCAGTTTCGCCTTAATTTGAAATTCTGTGCTAAATTTGAAAACTGGGAGCTCATAACGCAAAACTAAAATGTGGGAACTGAAATACGAACACTGAAAGCCAAAATATGGAGAATCGAAACCAAATACTCAAAACTGAAGATCAGAAAAAAATGAAGCTTAGAACTGAAAAATGTAAACAGAGATTAAAATTTGAAAACTGTAACCTAAACGCTAAAATCTTAATACTTAAAGCTGAATTATTAAATCTGAAAACTATAACTAAACTGAAAACTAACTTTTCTTCTGAAAACTGTTCTTTTCTTATTGAAAAAAAAGGATTTCTTCTTTTATTTTTGGAAATTTTGCTAAAGTTTAAGGAGATCGTCTTCAAAACTTGCCAATATCATAAAATTAATCAATCTGACGCAAAACCTGCATTCAAATGAACGAATGGTATTATATTCAGCTTTTAATGCATGGAAAAAAATTAAAAGTTGGTTGAACAAAACGCAAGATATTTGAATTTTATTAAATTCCATATTCTAAAAAGTTGTAAAACTCGATATTGAGCTAAAACTCAAAAACTGTTCTACTTAATTTTTTTTTCAAGCGCGGTTTCGAAATCAGCGCTAAATTATGCTTCAAAAATTTTGGTCATTGACAAAGTTCACGACTTTCGTTTTATTTTGTAAACTAGTGTAATTGATAACTGAAAACCAAAAACTAATGACTGTGATTCGGAAGTAAGTTGAAGATTCTAGATTTAAGCTCAAAGTTAAATTCTGAAAAAGTTTAAAGATTCGCCATTTTTTGACTCGATGTTTTCCAACTTGAATGAAATTCAACTCGAAAACGGTTTGTTTGATTGAAAAGATGTCTTCGAAGACGTCTGAGAATACTTGAAGAAGTTTTAGAAAAGGAAACTACACCATCACGGATGGACATGTAATTTGAATTTGCCAAAAACCTTACCGTTCGATTTTTTTTTTTGTTTTTCTGTAGAAAGCTCATAGCCTCAAAGTCAAGTGTCAAGTAGACCAAGATAGTCAAATGCTTCTGAATATCTTTTCTTGAATTTCATTTTTTTCAAGCAAAAGGAAACATTTTTGGAGATTTTTTATACCAAAAATAAATTCTTTGTTCAAGAAATGAAATCATACTTAAATTACAGCGAATTCAAAAAACTAAAAAATAAAAAAAAGTAAAATATGACATTCATTGGATATTTTTTGACTGTTTTTATCAAAACAGGTTCAATTATTTTTCAGACATTTGAATTTTTAGACCGTTTTGCAAAGAATTTAACAAGGCCCATTTTTTTTTCTTTTTTTTTAATTTGCAGTTAGGTACTTAAGAACCGTTATATGACGAATTTTTTTTTGCTCACTGGAACCGAAAAATATTTCTTCTGCGTGTTCTCAAGATAAAAAAAAAATTGAGAATAAAAAAAACAATTAGAAGCCATCTTGGGCTGCTTGGCTAATTTGGAGGCTGGAAGTCAGCTTTCTACAGAAAAACAAGGAAAATAACGAAGAGAAAGGTGTTTAAAACATTAAAATTATGCGACGTGTCACAAAGTTCTGCAGTAAATAGTACTTTTATAAAAAAAATGGGAAATAAATTCATACATACAATACATACAATTCATAAAACAATTCATACATCATGATGATAAGTTAACCTTTCAGTACTCGCGCCAATTTTTGTAACGCGAGCAGTCGCGCGTTGTACTTTGTATAACACCCATACATTCTGAAATATCTCAGGATCCTGATTGTTTAGAGGAGGACTGTCTTTGGCAAAGTTGTTGTAAATTTCATGGGCTACTTGATGCTGACAAAGTTGATTCGTAATACGTCCACTAGGCGGCGCTAATGAGCAATATCATGTTATATCTTATATCTCAGGATCCTGATGTCTTAGAAAGATGGTGTCTTCGGCAAAGTTGTTTAGTAAGTCAACGGCTAACAGACTATTGACCGTTTAATTGGAAATTCCACCACTAGGCGGCGCTAGTGAGTAAATAAACTTTATATCCTATGTATCTCGGGAACCCTTAGTAAACCCTTAGCGCTTAGTAAAATATTCAATATCTTACCGTCGTATTTCAATATACTCTATCTTAAGGTTGTCAATGCCACGGGATAAGTACATCCATCCTTTATCCATCAAACAACAATGTCGAAGACATCATCTTTCTAAGTAATCAGGATCTTGAGAAATATGAGGTATAAAATTGGAATCCTCACTAGTGCCACCTGGATGTGAAATTGCACGTCATATTTGTCTTCATCAGTTAGTGTTTGATCTACTAAACAACTTTTCAGAAGTCACCATCTTTCTAAGTAATCAGGGTCCTGAGACATATGAGTTATGAAATTTGAATACCCACTAGCGCCACCTAGATATGGAGTTTCAAATCATACGGCTCTCCATCAGTTAGTGTTCGATCTACTAAACAACTTTGCTGAAGACATCATCTTTCTAAGTAATCAGGATCTCGAGATATATGAGTTATAATATTTGAGTACTCACTTGCGCCACCTGGATGTGAAATTCCACGTCATACTTGTCTTCATCAGTTAGTGTTTGATCTACTAAACAACTTTGCAGAAGACACCATCTTTCTAAGTAATCAGGGTCCTGAGATGTATGAGTCATAAAATTTCAATGCCCACTAGCGCCACCTACATGTGGAGTTTCAAACCAAACGGCTCTCCATCAGTTAGTGTTTAACCAACCAAACAACTTTGCCCAAGACACCATTTTTCTAAGTACTCAGGATTCTGAGTTATAAGGGATATAAAAAATACATGCTCACTAGCGTCGCCTATCGGTTGAAATCTGAATTTCTCAGATCACCTCGCGAAGGCCCTTGATATCCCAAGTAACTTTGCCGAAGACACCATATTTCTAGATCATTTAGATTTTGAAATACACTAATTCACATTCAACTGTCTATCTTATCTTAAATATAGTACGTTCTTCATATTGCGATTTTCAATTTTCCGCATTATAAGGAGTTATACTGTTTTCAAAAAAGGTCTTATAATATTCCAAATAAGATTCCTGTAGAATACATTTGGGGTTGACATCGATAGAAAAGATGGTTTCAAAGTAATAGTCGATAATTCTCATGTGTTGTACAAAGTACAACAGCGTGATTAACGGAAGGTTAAGAAACATTAATGATGTCGCCTAGGGACAAAGAATTTGTTTGACATTTTCCATTCCTGCTCTCAGTATATTTTTTTTCTAAGGGGCACCCTAAATTTGGCCATTCTAGACCCCCCCCCCCTTCCCCCTTTGTGCGGGTTTTTTTCCTATACCTATTTGATGCATTGCTTGTCACACTTTCAACCCCCCCCCCCCCCCCATGAATGTGGCGTACTTTATGGATACCCTCTAATAGTCATTCTACTATCCTGAAACTTCTTCGAAAACATCGTTTCAATCCAAATCTTACATCCTTTTCAAAAAGATAAAGAATGATTCAAAATAAATATAACATGAAAAACATTTTCAGATAGAAGTTCATACATGAACAAAATTTAAATTGAATTGAAAAAAGTCGCATCAACGTGATTCATGCATTTAGCTGAAAATGCTCAATATTCAGAACTGAATGTCAGAATCTGAACACTCAAAATTGCAAATCGGAAGTGAAGAAGGAAAATAATGAATAAAACACAGAAGTTCGAATTTATGGAACCACTGTGCGCCTATTGCAGTTGTTTATCCGTACTCGCGGTTTACTGTTTGCCGAACGAAGCTTGTTTTGTAAATATTGAAATAATAAAAATACATTACGTTCCGTTTCTATCGTGCTTTTTTTCTCCCGATTTTTTTATGTATATATTTTTTGTCGAAGTTGGGTGCAGGTGATGCCATTTCTGTCTGGTAGCAGCAGCAGACATTCCGACATTATTGCACAAAGTGTGTGTACTATGGGAGATGATGATGATGACGGTAGGTCGTTGAAACTTTTATTTTTTTTGTATTCCGTATTCTGACGCATTCTACCGGATTCCGATGAGTACAATGGCAGCGGCTCCGAAATAAAGCAGGGAGGAATAGAATAACAAATAATTCATGGAAAAAAGAAAAGTAATGATGATAAAAAAATAAAAAACCCAGATTAATCCACCTAGTGGTGATAGTGCCTTTCTCGTCGAATATGTACTCAAGAATTTTCCGTCGCCATAAGCCGAAGTGTTCCTGAATCCTGAGAACTGAAGTCTAGAACGGAACAAATCTCATTTTCTTCTTTGGTCACAGTGCTCGTTGACTCGTCAATGAGGGGAAGGGGGTGGAGTTGATAAATAATAAATGTATTTGGTGAAAAAAATACCCAAACAATTAAGCAAAACCGCTTAAATCATCGGATTTGGTAAGAAATTTTCTGGAATACTCTAATTTCACCTTAAAATTTGTTGTGTTATTTATTTGTGCCCCCTTCAATTCAGACCAAAATTTTCCAAGGGGGACCCCTCTTGACTTAAGAGAAAATCGAAATTTGTGTCAGCCTTATTCAGAAAAGCAAGAATTTATCAAAGCCTTATTCGAATTTGGAAACTTAATGATGGCTCAGATGCCGACGTTACGTAAACGTATAGGCAGAGCTGAAAAATATCAAACCTCTCAGTTGACTGCTTGACCACCTTCACTAGCACTGGATGCCGATCATTATCGAGACATTTCGGCAAACAAATATCTGCACACTTTAGCCTTTATTTTATTATCATTGGTTATACGATTCATGTTAAATTTGACAAAAAAAAATGGAAGCAAGTGAAATATCCCATAATAAAACCCATTCAAATTTCAACTGTGTTACAGAGCGCGAGGGCTCAACCAGTTGCATCAAAATTATGCGCAGTAATTTTAGACGCAAAAGGGAATTGATGCTATAAAATTTAAATTTTCCCATACAACGTTGATCCATCCTACTGTAAAATTACGTCTCAGGAATCTAAAATGGTTCGATTTGACAAGATCGCTTAAATTTTTATCAAGATTTTGTTCTTTTACGCATATTTATCGCTTGCATCGATATAGTTCACCTTCGTAATTTCAGCAATCCAATCCTGATTCTGCAACGTTGCTGGTATCTTAGGTGTGGTCAGAGACTATTTTCTTGCTGCCCAATTATCTCGTTATAGAACATTTTTGATGATTTGATATTTCGCATGCATGAGTTTGGTTCACTTTTTTAATTGGCCTTTTCCGACGGGACACCTGGAACCGGTCCCGGAACACAACCTGTTCAAATATGTTATTTGTGGATTGATTGGTAATTGTCTTGGTAACATCTTGTTTAGCGTTACGCGTTTCGACCTACTATTCTTCGGTCATAATCAGACACATTTAGCTGGATGTATCCCTTCATCTTCGTCAGTTTAATATATAAGCGATTCAGATATGGTCTTAAACTATTTTCCTGTTAATTGTTCATCTGGTTATTAATAAAGCCGCTATTTGGTGTGTCGCATGCATAGGTTTGGTTCAGTTTTTTAACTGATCACTTCTTATGGAGCGGACCTGGTGTGGTGGTTAGAACACTTGACTATCACGCCGAGGACCTGGGATCGAATCCCACTCCCGACATACTCACAAAATGTGGGTTCTTCCTTCGGAAGGGAAGTAAAACGTGGGTCCCGAGATGAACTAGCCTAGGGTTAAAAATCTCGTTAATACAGACAAAAAAAAACTGGTCACTTCCGATGGGACACCTGGAACCGGTTCCGGATCACAACCGGTTCAGATACGGTATAAAACTATTTTCCTGCTTACCGTTCATTTGATTATCGAAAAAGCCACTTTTTGATGTGTAGCATGGCTGGGTTTGGTTTATAAGACCTCTTTTCTACCCGGAATCTCCTAGTCCAGCTCCAGACGGGAACTGACGTCAAAACCCAGGCTGCTGGTCTTGGCCTACGGCAGCCAACGGGGTGGGCGCTCAAGGCCTCTTGTAGATTCCGGGTCTCAGGGCGTTCCAGCAAACAGGAGAACTTTCGGATATTGTGGACAGCCTAACTTCAATGGTCGGATTTACCTGTTTACTTTTTATTGCTAACGGATGTGTGGTGTGATGTCTCTTTCTTAGCGGAGGGGCACGTGAAGCGAGCGTGGTGGCACGTGGAGCGGGCGTGGCAGCTCGTCGACCGGCCAGCGGGCGGCGGCCGAGGAACAATAGGGTCGTATTCGTTATACGCGTCCCTACCAGTCCACATATACATTGCGAAAATACAAACAATGTTACTTGTTAGTAACAGGTTCCCTTGTTTAATTGGCCACTTCCAGCGGGACATGCAGAACCGGTTCCGGAACACTACCGGTTCAGATATGGTCTGAAACTATTTTTCTTGTTTACCGTTCATCTGGTTATTGATAAAGCCGCTATTTGGAGTGTCGCATGCATAGGTTTGGTTCACTTTTTTAATTGGTCACTTCAGATGGGACACCTGGAACCGGTTCCGGAACACAACCGGTTCAGATACGGTTTGAAACTATTTTCCTGCTTACCGTTCATCTGGTAATCGAAAAAGCCGCTATTTGATGTGTCGCATGGCTGGGTTTGGTTAACTTTTTTAATTGGCCACTTCCAGCGAGACATGCGGAACCGGTTCCGGAGCACAACTGGTACAGATATGGTCCGATACTATTTTCCTGCTTACCGTTCATCTGGTTATCGAAAAAGCCGCTATTTGATGTGTCGCGTGCATGGGTTTGATTCACTTTTATATTTGGCCACTTCCAGTGGGACACCCGAAACCGGTTCCGGAACACAACCGGTTCAAATATAGTATGAGACTATTTTCCTACTTCCCATTCATCAGATAATCAAAAATGCCGCTATTTGATGTGTCGCATGCCTGGGTTTGGTTCACTTTTTTAATTGGCCACTTCCAGCGGGACATGCGGAACCGGTTCCGGAACACAACTGGTACAGATATGGTCCGAAACTATTTTGCTGCTTACCGTTCATCTGATTATCGAAAAAGCCGCTATTTGATGTGTCGCGTGCATGGGTTAGATTCACTTTTATATTTGGCCACTTCCGGTGGGACACCCGGTACCGGAACACAACCGGTTCAAATATAGTATGAGACTATTTTCCTACTTCCCATTCATCAGGTAATCGAAAATTCCGTGGTTTGATGGGTCGCATGCATGGGTTTGTTGCGTTTTCATATCTGGCCCCTTCCTGGGGTACCGGTCTGGAACACCTAAATGGCCATAACTCCGGAACGGCTGGACCGATCTGAACCATTTTCAATAGGAAACAATGGGACCAGATGCCGCGTCGAATGAACCATCGGTCGTTGAAATCGGTTCATATTTACTATCTAAAAATGAAGTGACCTTTTTTGTACACATACACACACACATACATACATACACACACACACACATACATACACACAGACATCATCTCAACTCGTCGAGCTGAGTCGATTGGTATATAACACTTGACCCCTCCGGGGGCTCTATCAAATTTTCGTTTTTGGAGTGAACATATAGCCTTTCGGTACACCTTGGTGTACGAGAAAGGCAAAAAGGAATTACAAAACCCGTTCAAGCTTTCATAAACATTCGATAACTATATTAAACGAATGGAAAGTTAGAGAAAATAACAAAAAAAAAAAATACGATGACAAGTAAACTGTCTACGAAAGCCCTTCTTTTCGAGAATTTACGGAAACTGGAAACAAAAAACTATAACCTGAAAATTTAAAATAAAAAAGTTAAAACCGAAAACTGTAAAGAACTGGAGAATGGTAACGCAAATTAAAAAAAAAGAAATACGTTGAAGTTTTCCTGAATAATCAATAATAAAATAGCTTGAAATAGGAAATTTATTGAAAATAAGAAAAAGGTGCATCGACATCAAAAAAGTGTCACCTCAAGCCCCTCCTTTAAAAAAATGTGTGATAATTTACCCATACACGCCTTTGGAGTGAGCGTACCGAATAAATTTGATTTCAACTCAGAACGATGAGTGCTTCTGTGCCGGTGTTTTTTTTCTTTCTCGAGCTCGGATCATGCTCAGAGAGTGCACGGCGTTAATGTGTTTTATTCGAGCAAATAATCATTTTAATGAATGAAAATGTGAAAGCCACCGGCCGGTTTTTTGCTGTGGTTATTGAAGTGAAGAGGGCCAGACAGGAGTGATAGAAAGGGTTTAAATAAAAGCTTTGCGTCTAACCCGACCATGCATCAAAGAAATAGTTGTTTCAATTGAATTTGATGAATATATTTAAACGGTTTTAGGAAAAATAAAAATCGAGAGATTCCAAAGTTCTTGAAAAAAGTCTAGAAGAATCCACTGAATCTGTTAATTTTTCAAGAAAAAGTTGGTTTTGATTCTCGTCATAGCTGCCAGAAAAAAACTATTCGTTGCCATTATGCGTTACATGCAAGTCCATTGTCTAGTGTTGTAATTTGTTCAGAGAGCGAATAGTTTACTGAAAGTGTTAAATATTTCTCTGTTAAAAAAATAAGCGAAAAATACATTTTTTGAAATTTAGACCTCCCACTTTGATTTTTTTTCAGAAAAGTTCACAACATAGACGAAGAAATCAAAGTATTACCCTGACGTGTAACCTCCCACAACTTGAACCAGAAGTTGTATGTATTTGCAAACTAGAAGTTTGCAAAACAACAACGCCCACCCCTCGCTCAAACAGGTGCATCACGTTAGAGAAAACATCCAGCTAGCTGGAAGGAAGCTCCAGCCAAACGTGTCACTCAAAGTAATCCAAACGAACAAAGAAAAATCACGACGCAAACAATCTACTTCACCGGGGTATCTATCTATGGTGCACACAGCTTCCTCAGTCGTTGTCGTTTACCGTACCGTAGTCTCGTGTCTCGTGCTCAGGAACAGTTTTCAATCTTGTGGTAGGAGGCGCGGTCGGGAAACGGACTGAGCCTTCGATAATTGCTTTGGTGCAATCTTCTCAACACCGGTCTTCCCCAGCATCGTTACTGTTTGTTGTTGAGATGTCCTTGAATTGCTCTGTGTTTTCTGCTGATAAGATGTTGAAGAAAGTTGTTTCCAATTGGTATGCACAAACATGCATCGATCGACATCAAATGAAAAAATGTAGATTTTGTTATTTCAAATTAAATTCACCCTTATTACACGCAGAACAGCAGCTTGGCAACTTCTAGATACTTAAGCTGTGTGCCTGGCCTGTAGATGCTATTCTATGTAGTATCGCCACTTAAACACTAGGAACCAATTAGAAAGCTGCTTGGTTCTAACATGAATTTTTAGTGTACTGTGTGCAAGAATGACGTCTGCTACGTCATATTGCTGGTCAAATTGAGGGGAAAGGAGAGGGGTCAAAAGAAAGGGAAGTAACGGCTACAAGCACTTGCCCACGGCAGATATACCACTACAAAAGTTGATGCTGGGATTACGGAGTGTTTTGCATATCGAGTGGCATAGGGAAGTCAAAGAAATTTCCTTTACGAAAAGTTCCTGGACTGACTGACAATCAAAATCGTCACTCACAGCATGATCATGCTGAATATCCACGCTTTTACAGTTGTGGCTATACAGGCCCACCATGGGACAGCACAAACGAGTACCCAAACTTGCACAAATTTGTTACCCACAAAGAGACCTTCGACTTTTTGGTACCCCCAATTAATTATAACCGAAACTGCGTATCAGTGATGCATTTCATATATTCGCCGCCGTTTCAAACGGGTCCACTATTAATTAAATTTCGCCTATAGGTATCACAGGTAGCCAAATTTCAATTCCATCCCTGTGTCCCTCCGTTCGGGGGTTGCGCCGTCCAATTAAAATTTCTCATTACCACTCAAATTACCAGCAAAGCTCCGGAACTCGTAGGTGTGTTTGTGTTTGCGGTTTCGATTCTCAATCGGCGGCGCGGCGGTGGTAAAAACCACCGAAACCACATGTTTTATTTTTTTTTTCGGGAAAACTCCATTCGTCAATTTATCATTCAAAGGGAAAAGCTCGAACGTTCGTGGGTTGGGGACAGTCAGTAATCATAACTCATGGTTCGAGGTCAGGATTTCGTTGGGAGTGGGATAAAAGGATTCGCCCATTCTGTCCACCTCAGCATTCTGGAAGAATGTTTGGGGATTATTTACGCATCTAAACTAAAAGTTTCAAATAACAACGGGGCAATTTTTTTGAATCAAGGGTGACCAGGGGTATTACAAAAACCCGGAGAGAGCAAACCTGCCGAGAATACGTGAGTTGCCCTATCCCAGCTATTCTACAAGATTATGATGAGGGTAACTGAGTTCCAATGCCACTACGATCTTGACCAGATGGTTTTGGCTGGAAAGCAAACATGAAGATTTTCGTAAAGCAAATTGTGAATCGATATTTCCCCACATTTATCGCTTGCTTTAATCAAAAGGTGCATTTTGCTCTGTCCTCACCCACCTGTCAGCCTGATACGAATTAAAATAAAATTCGATAAATCGCAGCTCCGACCACATGAGATCTGATTCCATAAAACGGATAAACGTCATTTTCCGGAAGTCATAAATTGGTGGATGGGGGGAGGGGATTTGCTCTTTGCTGATAAATGTATTCCTCTGATGGTGATCCTTGAACTTTTTGTGACTGACAAAGTGATTCTGACATAAGCTGAACTTTTGAACAGATTCTCGCCAAATATGATTTAATTTATCAAGGTGAAATAAGACATTATTCTTCGGCGTAGCAGGCTTTTTTTCTAAATCATTCTTTTTGATAAATATGAGAATGAGCGGGATGACACAGGGATCAGTATTTGTTTAGAAGAGTAAGTAAGGAAAAGAAAAAGAAAAAGCTGGCCACGTTTACTATAACGATCTGTGAAATCGATCTGCTTCTCGAAAGAAAACATTTATTTTGAATTCCGAAAGAATTTCATGTTGTTCCGAAGAGATTCTCCATTTTCTATAGTTTACAGCATCTTCTCGATAAGTTGATGACCATTTTTAGTGTGCAATTATGTCTAAAACGTGAACTAAGTAGTACTTTTTTTTTTTTTTTTTTTTTTTGTTGGTTTTGATTGGTTTTTCTCGGTGATACTGAACTGCAATTAAACGTCGTTTTTACGTTTCAACCTACTTTTTTTTATTTTTTCGGTCATCTTCAGAAACTGTCATACAAATACAATAGAAAAGAACAAAAAAAACATTCACAAATTACAAACATTTCACAATTCATAAAATTGACAAAAACACAACACTTACAAATCCGCCGCCCGTCCGTTTCCCAAGGCGGTACTTTTCATTCTAATTAATTAGCCTACTTCTCTGTGTCGTCGTTCGGTTCGCTGTTGCTCGTCTTTCAGTTTATTAATTAAATTGTTGTATGTGTTGGAGAATCCGTCTACGTCACGCTGCAAGTTTACCGTCGTGTCTTTCTTTACTTTTATGTGGATCACCTCGGCTGTTAGCCTACTCGCGTAGTTGTCGATTCTCTCCAGAATGCGAGTTCTGGAGAAGTCAAAGTGATGACCGTTTTCGACCGCGTGTTGGGTGAGTTTGAACCTGGTGAACCCTGTTTCCGTGGCCAAACTGAACAAGCTAGTCCACAAACAGAAAATCAAACTGATTAGTGTGACAATCCAGGACACAAAAAGGACGCTCCAACGACTGAAGAAAACGAAGCAGTACCTGAAAAGGAAGGTCGAAGAAACTACGAGCGTCGAGGACTGGCAATACGTGTTGCAAATGGTGGAAAAAAGTGCAAGAAACACGTACACGAAGACGAAAACGGTAGAGACAAGAAAGCTGGAAGCGCTAAAGATGGAGAAAGTTCGGAGTCAACATCGGAATCGCGAATGGATCGAAAACACAACAATGGAAGAATTACCGGACTTCGTGGAGAGAACCCTTCTTCTCGGTCCCAACTTCAACATCCAAAACAGAAGAACGATTCCGTACGTAAGGTTCGTGGCCGACGTCGAAACAGCGATAAAGAGAAAACCCGAAGCAGAAGAAATTAGAGGCGAAGTTTCAACGATCATGTCGAACTACGTCAACTACCAACGACAGCCAAAGACGAAGGAGAACGAGTGGATACTCAAGGAGATCATAAGGACCCGAAAGTTCCTGAACGAGCATCCCGATCTGTACGTAACAAGGGCAGACAAAGGCAACAAAACCGTGGTATTGTCTGCTACGGAATATCGTGAAAAAATGGCGGAAATGGTGAGTGACACGAACACGTACAAACCGTTGAACGAAAACCCTACGAACCGTACCTTGAAGAAACTCAACACGATCATCGAGGAATGGTGGAAAGACGGTCACATCGAGACACAAACAAAAAACAGACTCAAGGTTTATAACTGTCACCCACCAAGAATCTATGGGCTGCCAAAAATTCATAAACCGAACAGACCTCTCCGCCCTGTAGTATCAACCATAGGAACTGCAACATATCGTGTGGCACAGTTCCTAGCGGAAATCTTGGGAAACGTCGTGGGTAAAACGCAGTACCATGTGCGCAACAGCTTCGATTTTGCTAATGAAATTTCGCACGTGGTCGTCCCAGATGGTTGCATCATGTACTCGCTGGACGTGGTATCCCTCTACACCAACGTCCCGGTCGAAAAAGTATACCAACTAGTGGAAGCAAAATGGGAAGAAATACAAGAGTACACCACAATTCCATGGGACAGCTTCAAACATGCCATGAAAACTGTCCTGGAAGCATCGTTTTTCCAGTATGACGGGAAATTCTACTGCCAAACAACGGGGGTCCCCATGGGATCCCCCCTTTCTCCAGTAGTGGCGAACCTCATCATGGAGAAGGTAGAACAGGAGGCCATAACACAACTAGAGGAGAAAAACATCACCCTGTCCATATACAGACGGTACGTCGACGACTGCTTCATTGTTGGGAGAAGAGAAGATGTGGAGAAAGTGGTGGAGCAGTTCAACGTCATCGACGAGAAGCTACAGTTCACCGTGGAGGAAGAAATGGATGAGGCACTTCGGTTCCTGGATCTCACACTCTCGCGAAGTGGTGAGAGGATTCGGAAAATGTGGTTCCCGAAGCAGAAAGATGGTCGCTATCTAGACTACCACTCGGAGAGCCCGCATACTCACAAGGTAAACACGATGATCGCACTCATCGATCGGGCACTCAAGCTCACGGACCCAGATCGAAGGGAGGAAAGCATTGGAATGGTAAAAAAGATTCTCCGCAACAACAACTACCCGGAGGATCTCATAAAACGTACGTTAACAGACCGAGTCCATCTACTCTACAACACGATGGAGAACGAAGAGAAAAAAGAGGAATCGAAAAAGTACGTGTCCATCCCATACATCCCGGGTCTCAGTGAGAAGGTGAGCAAAACGCTGAAACAGCACGAAATCACAGCTTCATTCAAGCCATGTGATAAGGTGAAAAACACGGTTTTCACCAAGCTCAAAGATGCCATACCACCAATGAAGCAAACAAATGTGGTATATTCAATTCCTTGTGGGGCGTGCGAGGAAAAAGAGTACATTGGACAAACGTCACAAACTCTAGACAAGCGCATTGCGCAACACCGAAACTCAATACGCACCAAAGCATCAGCTACGGGACTCACCCAACACGCGGTCGAAAACGGTCATCACTTTGACTTCTCCAGAACTCGCATTCTGGAGAGAATCGACAACTACGCGAGTAGGCTAACAGCCGAGGTGATCCACATAAAAGTAAAGAAAGACACGACGGTAAACTTGCAGCGTGACGTAGACGGATTCTCCAACACATACAACAATTTAATTAATAAACTGAAAGACGAGCAACAGCGAACCGAACGACGACACAGAGAAGTAGGCTAATTAATTAGAATGAAAAGTACCGCCTTGGGAAACGGACGGGCGGCGGATTTGTAAGTGTTGTGTTTTTGTCAATTTTATGAATTGTGAAATGTTTGTAATTTGTGAATGTTTTTTTTTGTTCTTTTCTATTGTATTTGTATGACAGTTTCTGAAGATGACCGAAAAAATAAAAAAAAAGTAGGTTGAAACGTAAAAACGACGTTTAATTGCAGTTCAGTATCACCGAGAAAAACCAATCAAAACCAACAAATAAAGCAAACGGTGATCAAAACCAAATAATACTAAGTAGTACTCAAATGAGTTGCATTATAAACATTATACATTTTTTCATTATGCAACTCATTTCAGTTGCATTAAGAGCCAGTTTGGAAAAAATGGCCATTATGATACCAAAATGAGTTATATGAAATATAAATTATGATACTGAATTGCATAAAAGTATTTCTGGAACTTTGAAGATATTGCTGGGAATTCGAAAAGATTCTTATAATCAGATGTAGTAATATTCTTAGTTTTTCATATGGATTTCCTGTATACACAAAATCTTTTTCAATTCTGGTTCAATTTGATGCAGTTTTAATTTACGCAACTTTTTTGAGACATCCATAAATAGGTAATGCTATTCAGTACACTGGACCCTATTTTTATGCCATTGGCTGGAAGTTAATATATTAAAACGAACATAAGAAGAGGGAATTTTGTGCATAATTTAAGTCAGAGCTTTCATGAAGAAACTGAGATTGTCAGAACAGTTCGTGCTCCTAAGAGTTTGAGTTGGGGAAAAGGGATTTCCAGGAAGTTCCCGAAGAGCCTAAAAGAAGGTGGTTCCAAGGGACATCAGCAGCGTTTGACGACCTGGTGCTCTCTGAATCCCTATGAAACGCCCTTGAGACCTCCAGGTACCCCTCTGAAACCCATTGGGAGTCCTTGAGATCCTCTAAAACGATCAACTGGAACCCCCTGTGATCCTTGAAGCACCTCTGAGATCTCCTGAAACCCAATTGTGACCAACTTAGACACTGCTAAGATCCTTTGAAGGACTCTAGAATTTCCACAGAATACCGCAGAAACCCCCTGAGATCTCATGAAACCCCCTGATAACCCCTAAACCCCATTGGAATCCCATTGAACGCCCTTCAGATCCCATGAAGCCGTGTGGCGTAGTTTCAATAGCAGCCGATGCTTCGGACTGAAATTAAGACAGACAATCACTTATTTTTCTATTTACCATCGGAATGTCATCATCTTCTTCTTTTCTCAACGTGACGTCCTCATTGGAATATCAATTAACCGTGTCAACCGGACTTAAACATATCATTGACCAATTTTTATTTTATTCTCCAAACCAAACAGTTATCCGATGTGTGTCCAACGCTCGGTAAAAGTTGACCCGATACCGGATAATTTTCCAGTCTGGCCGAATTTATCAGGGTTTATCGTGTTTTGCGCTTCTGAGACTGACACCATCGGGCACCTCCAGAAATACCACTGAGACCTCTCTGAGACTCCCGGGAATGCCACTGGGACAGCCTGGAATCAAATGAACCTCTCCTTTACCCCTTCGAATGCCCTTTAGATCTCATGGTACCCCCCTGGAACGCCTCTGCAACCTCCGTTTGCTTTGATAAGAAGCTTCTCTTTTACTCTTACAGAAATTTTGTAAACAACAAGGCCAAGAAACGTTAAAATCCCATACCAAATCAAAACAGTGCAGTGCCTAGTTCATCTCGGGACCCACGCTTTACTTCCCTTCCGAAGGAAGAACTCACATTTTGCGAGTTTGTTGGGAGTGGAATTCGATCCCAGGTCCTCGGCGTGATAGTCAAGTGTTCTAACCATCACACCAGATCCACTCCACCATGTTCAAAGTTGGTTTAAAGTGGAAATGAGCAACTATAGAATCAATTCGCGATTAGAACTGGAATAATCTCAGATCAGTCGCATAATTGCCCTTTTCCCACTTAACCTTAACCCTCTAATACCCAAATTTTTGATTTGATCTCAATATCATTTTTCGTCATCTAAAATCAATTTTAACATGTTTTGGAAGATGATTCTTTTTAATTCTCGATTTCGTGAATTTCAGTTTTTGATTTTTCTAATTTTTATTTTTGAACATCCCCACAATTTTATATTTTTCCTGGAAGCCTATTTGGGGAACGAATTTTTTGAGATGAAAACATTTTGAAATTTTATGATTATTGTTTAACTATTTTAATTTTAATTTTTTTTCGTAGAAAATTTTTATTTCCGTGTAATTTGAGGGAAAATAATTTTAGAGTGTATTCGATTCCCTTAAACTTTAAAACTAGGATAGAATGATTTGGGAAAAATTTAAAATATGTTAATTGTAGCGATTCAATACAAAATAAACACTGACTTCTAGAAGGTGACTAAAACATAAATTTTTCAATGATTTAAAAAAAAATGTAAACACGTTTTAAAATACACCAAAAACAATTTTGAGATATACAAAATAGTCCTAAATATCGGCCAAAAATACAAAAAATTTGATTTTCAACGAAACAAAAATTATAAAAATGCTCAAACTATACCCCGTCTAAAGGCGGGGTTGGGTATTAGAGGGTTAACTGTTCATGATTACACTAATTTACAGCATTTTTGAACTCGGTAAGCTGATGATTGTTTTTGGTGTAGAATCATGCCCTGAGTTCAAAAACGCGATGGAAAAAAATTACAGTAGAGCCTAAATTTTTTCGATTTTCCATACAAGGTTGATGATTTGAAATCGATTTTTGTTCTATTTTTAAGCAAAGTCGCTCACTTCACACATCTCATTCTCCGTAATCAACGCTCCGATTGAGCTGAATTTTTTACTGTAACTTGCCTACATATGTTATGTCAAATAAACGTTAAGAAAGAATTTTTAAATATTTTTTTCTTTTTGAAAAAAATACATTTCTTCAAAAAATTTTGGAAATTTTGCTAAAATTTAAGGAGATCGTCCCCAAAACTCGCCAATATCTTGAATTTCATCAATCTGACGCAAAACCTGCATTCAGATGATCGAATGGTATTATATTCAGCTTTTAATTTATGGAGAAAGATAAAAAATTGGTTGAACAAAACTCAAGATATTTGAATTTTATTAAATTCCATATTCTAAAAACTTGTAAAACTCGATATTGAGCTAAAACTCAAAAACTGTTCTACTTTAAATTTTTTGAAGCTTGGTTTCGAAATCAGCGCTAAATTATGCTTAAAAAATTTGATCGTTGACAGAAGTTCACGACTTTCGTTTTGTTTTGTAAACTAGTGTTACTTTATATATACCGTAACACGGTTTCAGCTCCGTGGTTATTTGAGCTATGCCTTATATTCGACGCTTACCATTCTATGACATTATCCACCTCACTCAAGATTACATATTTGGTATGGAAACTTCAAGACAAGTGGGTTCCGAACTAGGTTCCGGAGGGTTTTCAGGGAAATTAAAAGGCATTCAAAGGAGTTACGGGGGTTTCATGGAACTAACGGAGACATTTAGAGACGTTTCAGGGGGTTGTAGTAACGCACCAGGGGTGTTTCAGGATCTCTCACAGAGTTTCAAATCAGGACCATTTCAGGTGTGTCAGATGGTATCATGAGGTTGTCAGGGATGTACCGGGTACTCTCAGGTCTCAGGGGTATCAGAGGGTTTCAGGGGCATTTCAGCTATGCTCAGGTGAGTTTCAAGGGTCTTTAGTGGCGTTTCAGAACATCTCAAGGGAATTAGAGATTTCTTGAGAAAATTTAGGAGATTTGTAGGTGCCTCAGAAATGTGTCAAGAGGGTTTTTATGGGGTCTCTGAGGGTTAGCCTAGTGATGAAGGCTATGGATCGCCAATCCGGACACGGCGGGTTCGATTCCCGTTCCGGTCGGCAAAATTTTCTCGACTCCCTGGGCATAGTATACCATTGTACTTGCCACACAATGTACAAATTCATGCAATGGCAGGCAAAGAAAGTCCTTCAATTAATAACTATGGAAATGCTCAAAGAACACTAAGTTGAAGGATGCAGGCCAAGTCCCACTGGAGACGAAGAGCCATAAAGAAGAAGAAGAAGTGATTCGGGTACTATGCAATATAAGTATCTATCGATCGGGCTTGATGAGTGGAAATGTGAACAGTGGGGTAGACGATCAGGCGAGAGTAAGGATAGAGAAGAGTACGAGTCGATCGGGCTTGATGAGTGGAAATGTGAACAGTGGGGTAGACGATCAGGCGAGAGTAAGGATAGAGAAGAGTACGCTAGACGGCAGATAATAGAGTAAGTTGGTGAATAGGGTAGGGTGGAGGGTTAGGATAGAGGGTAGGATACAGGGTATAGATGATGGTTAGGGTAGACGGTTAGGGTTAAGTATAGGGTAGATGATACAGTAGACGGTAGGGCAGAGGGTTTGGGTGAAGGGTGTGGTAGAGGATAAGATAGAGGATAGGGAAGACGGTAGAGAGTAGGATAGTGAAATAGAGTAGAGGGTAGAGCTTGATCATAGGACAGAGAATCTTCCCAGGATTCGTCCATATGTTCCCTTCGGAATTACTGTAAGGACTGCTCCGAAGATCTCTTCGGGGATTTCAGCAAGGATTGCTTTCAAAAATCCTGAAGGAATCTTTTTGGTATTCTATTCGGCATTCCTCCAGAGATTCGTGCTGGGATGTCTTTAACCTAAGTACAGAAAGCGAGATTTTTAAAACGTGTTGTACAAAATACAACAGCACAATCGCTCGAGGGTTGAAGATTCCTTCCAGGATTTCTGCTGTTATGTCTAAAGAAATTTATACTGAAAAATAATATGGAAGAAAACAGATTTCTGCCGAGATTTCTTCAGGAAATCATGGATTTTTTAGGTATTTCTTCTATACTTCTTCCAGGGATTCGTGCTCAGTTTTCACCCGAGATTCTCGCCATGATTACTTTAAGGATTCTATCAGGTATTCTTTGCGAGATTCCTACAGGAATAACTTCACGGATTTCTACAGGGATTTTAGAAAATACTTAAAATTCGTTCAGGAAAGCTAACCGGCATTCCTTCACGGATTCCTCTTGGTATTCTTTCAAAGATTTAGATAATCCAATGGGAATTCTTTCAGGTATAAGAGCTGGGATTCCTGCTGGTTTTCCTTGAAAGATTTTTCCCAGGAAATTTTCAAGTATGTCTCTCGGGATTTCTCCACTAATTCCACCCGGGATTTCTTCTATGATTTTCTCAGGGATTCCTGCCCAGTTTCCAGTCAGGATTCCTCTCAGAGTTCTTCCAGATATGTTTTCCAGAATTCCTGTAGGGAATAACTCCTCATCAGGATATCTATTAACCGGATCAGCAGGACATAAACATATCATTGACCTGTTTTTATTTTGGCTACCAAACCCAACATAGTTTGTTACATTTACATGAGCAAATGTAACAAAGACGATAACTATAACAACGGCACTTCGTGGCATTTAAGGTGGAAAGAAAAATCAGGTCTCCGAAAGTGGTGAGAAGAGAGGTAAAAATTTGTTTCAATACAAATTGGCTGCTCCAAAATTCTTACCTACACCCTAAAATGAAACAACACAGGCTTGTGTACAATGTACACAGGCTTGTGTACAATGTACACAGATTTGTGTACTACTAGATCAGCCTCCACCCCTGTGTCAAATGTACACAGTCACTTTTCTGGCTCTAGCGCTGGTATGAGCGCAAAGTTCATAACTAATTTTCTCTGAACGATGACATGCATTATCAGGAATCGATCAGTGCAAAAATAATTGTTAATTTTGTTTTCATGCCAGCGCTGGAGCCGGAAAAGTATCTGTGTACATTTGACACAGCGGTGAGGCTGATCTAGTAGTACACAAATCTGTGTAACTTCTGTAACCGTGTAAGTTCAAATTTACACCAATACATCAATATCATATATTCAACGGTTAGCATACTATTAAATTATTATAAAAGAGAATTTTATAGAGTTTCAAAAGGGGTTTCGGGGGTTACATGATACTTACAGCGGCGTTTGGAGACGTTTTAGAGGTTTGCAGTAACGCATCAGGGGCGTTTCAGCATTTCTCAGAAGGTTTCTAGTAATTCTAGTAATTGCAGGGATGTCAGCGGGTTTCATAGGGGTTTATGGTACGTTCCGAGTAATCTAATGGGTTTCCGAACATTTCAGCTCGTTGCAGGGGCTTTAAAGGCGATTCAGGGAATCTCAAGGGAATTCGAGGAGTGTACTCGGGTAATTCAGTTAGTTTCCAGGTGCCTCAGGCATGTTTCATGGGTTTTCATGGGAATTTCAAGAGGTCTTAATATTCAATAGGTTTCATGGGGTTTCAAGTCATCTTAGCGAATTTCGTAGTGCTTTCAGGAGATTTTATAGGTCGTTTCAAAGGGGTTTCAAGGAGGTTTACAGTGGCATTTCCGGGGTATTTAAAGGAGACTCTGAGAGTTTCATGGATTTTGAGAAGCGTTTCAGTGGTGTTTTAGGATGTTTTTGGAGGGTTCTGGTGCCATTTGACTATTTGCTATGATGACGAATATTAGGCCAAACAAGCCCAACAAATGACCAACACAACATGAATCATGGCAACCTTGGATAAATGTCGGACTACAATGACAAATATAGTATTAGTGAAAATTTCAGATCAATCGGTGCTCAAGAAGCTCCAAACTAGAGCAGAACCCTTTTTCTACTTATAACAAACTCAGGTCTCAGATTAGATGTATACTCCACGAATCTCGTGAGTATACGTCTAATCGTGACACGTGTTTGGAGCAGTTACGATGGGGATCTCGGTCACGTTTTATTTTCGGCGGAAAAAGCGAAAAGTGACGCGTGTTTGAAGTAGTTGCGATGGGGATCTAGATCGTGTTGCATGATTCTTTTGTGAGCTTTCTTAGAGTTCCCTTAGACTTTTTTTTTCTAGAAGCTACTTCAGAAATTGCTCCAGGAATCCCTCAATGAGCTCCTTAAGGAGTTCCTCTGAGAGATACATTTGGGATTCCTCAAGAAAATATTTCAAGAATTTCTCTAGCAATTGCTTTAGGAAGTCAATTCGGCAGCTCTACCGAGGAATCTTCTAGAACCTTTTCGGGATTCCTCTACGCGATCTTTCAGGAATTTCGTTATAGTTTAATCAGGAATTTCTCTATGTGTTTCGTCAGGAACTTTTAATTTCCTTCGGAATTCTTTTAAGAGCATTCTTTTCTTTAAATAGTTTTCTCAGTGGAATTCCCTGATGAATTTCATTTTAAGCTTCTTCGGTAATTTCCTCCAAGGAAATTCTACGGACTTTTCTAAGCAAATTTTTGGGATTTTTTAAAGAAATGTTTCAGAAATTTCTCTAGAAGTTCTTCAGGATTTTCTCTAGAAACTCCATTAAGATTTTTTTAAAGTTTATTCGGGAATTCCTTCAAGTATTCCTCTCGATGCTTCTTTAGGAGTTCTTCGAAGAAAAGGGATACCTCAAGGAGATTTCTCTTGCAGCTTTTTTTAGAAATTTCTCTAGAAGCTCCTTCAGAAACTTTTCAAGGAGTTCCTCAAGGAATTCCTCTAGGAGCTTCTTCAGAAATCTCTTTAGAGACTCCTTCAGGTGTTCTTCCAGGGATTCCTATTGAAGCTCCTTCTAGCGAAACAACTTCCAAAAAAATTGGAAAGACTCCGGGAACGACTGCTTTAGGACCTCTTAACCCTCCTTTTGCCGGTCATTGACTAAGAAATTATTATATTCCAAGTTAAACTTAAGAGCTCTTTTTTTGATAAATAATTCGTTGAATTCGCGCAGGAACTCATAGAGGAATAATTGAAGGAAGAGAAGCAATTTCCTGAAGATTTTTTTTGTTGAACACTTCGAGAACTGAACTGCAACGTTATTGATCATTTCTGAGTAAAAAGTGGTATTGGATTTTAACTTTTCATTCCTTCAAATCATAGTGTCTTCCAGCAGTTTCTCTCTGATTACTGTTTTGTAATGTCTCTATGACGTGAGACTTGACGTTCATTCGGTCTATTGTCTTTCGTCCTCATCTATCAACAAGGATCCCAAATGACTCAAATCTTATAAAAATGATGTCCCTAAACCTTCCGCATGTCACTTTAATCCCGCTCCGGAACTGGAGCACATCAAAACAAATGGAATGCATGCCAAATCCACCAGATTATCAATGTTTCATCCCACCCAGGAAGAAATGTGTTCTGACAAGTCATGTTCCTGCCGACAAATGCACCCTACATAGCTGCTACTACTGCTGCTGAGTCAGACTCCTAGATATTTCTGCATTATGTGCCAAGAAGAAATCAGGAAAAATGCGAGTCCTTCATGGCTTGGCTCTGTAGCTAGATGAAAGATAGAACCGACTGCAGCCAGCCCGTATAAACGCCGCTCTGTATCCTTGTATCTTTCTGTCTCAAATCTGTGCTCCATCGTCTTCGGTGTCGTCGTTGTCTGAGGACGCGTGCACGCGGAGATAAATTTGTCTTGGATTTTGATGGCAGCTAGGGTAATGCAGTCAAAGAATGCAGAGTACTGAAATATTTCATCTTAAATTGTAACTGACAACTCTATTACCTTTAAGAAAAGATTTGTTTAATTTCTATTGGGAAAAATGTTTTTTTTATAATCATGTAAACTTTTATTTTCATAAATTAGAGGTAAATTCCAGAAAAAAAACATGGTTTTGAAGGGTAAAAAAATACATCATTTTCAATAGTATCTTGAAGTGAGGTTAATCTTGACAACTGCCCCAAAAACCTTTTCCCCAATTTAAATTGTATTTTGCTTTCTAGGGAAAGGTCCACGTTGAGTTGAGAGGAGCACATTAATCTGGACAAATTTCGAGAAGGGGGGGCACAGTACAGATGAGGGGTATTTAAGACAAGAAGCTTTAGCTTGTCTGTTTGAATGCCGCACACTGTGGAGAGTAAAATTATGAACCTTAAGACCACCACCGCACCGTACCAGCAGCACCAGATCGGATACTTGTCTATGTCTGTTCAACGAGTTTTCCTAGGAGTTCCAGTCAGAGCGGCGGTGTTTCCAGTCCCAGATGATAGTTTATGCTTGCAGGAACGGAAAAGTAATTACGATGAGTGATTACTCTCGGTGCAGGATGACAAATTGGGTGGATAATGTTGCATTGCATTGGAAGGATGACCGGATTTGAGGGGACTTCGTTTCTCTGGCAGATTTTAAGAATTTTGGAGTTGAGAATATTTTAAGATGGAATAGTTACTGAAACGCATCACGGGATTCTATCTGATTTCTATTTATTTTTATTTTTTTTATTTCAAATGCCACTACAGTGCTAAAAATGTCATTTCGACATATCTAGATTCAATCACCTACAGTTCATTTCAGAAGCTTAAACTCAAATTATAAAACGAAAAATGTGTTCGGTTAGATCAGTTCTACAAGAAAGCCATGGAAAACCAGCTTTTCATTTTATATTTAAGGTAAATGTCATCGACCATCTTCGAAAAATGTCAATTGATATTCATAATGAATATCAATAGACATTTTAGAAAATGGTCAATGACATTGACCATAAAAATTTGAGTAAGAGTGGTTTTTTTCGTGATTTTCTTAAAGAACTGGTTTAGTTGCACAAGTTTTTCATATACCATATTTTCAGATTCTGGCTTAAAATGAGTTGTAGGAGATTGAATCTAGATATGTCGAAATGACATTTTCAGCACTGGTTATATTTATGGAACGAGCTCACCAATAATCAAGATTGATTAAAATTGTTTTTTTTTGAAACCATCATAAACGTTTTTATAACAAAATCATATGAACACCATAAATCTTATAGACTATCACCAGTAATAAAACCTACAACACCTCACGTCCTCTGCTCTCCACACTCACCTGCAATTAAAAAGAAAGAACAAAGAAAAAAGAAACCCATTAGTACAATCTAAAATCAAAAGTCATTGCCGTGCGCCGGCCAATCTGCTAATGAAAATATTTAAATTACAAATCGATACCGACCGAATGAAAGTGGGCACAGAGAAACGAAACGAAATCAATTTCCGTACCCACCACCCCCCGGATGATGATAGAAGAAATGATTTTCGCATTGTCTTTCCATCCCGAGCGTGTGCTGGCCACCCCGAGAAAAAAGAGATCAAGGTGTGTTCAAAGTAGAAGAACAGAACATTATATACCTATTGTTATTGCAGCATTTAATTTTTGATTTTTTAAAAGTTTTTACCATAGAAGGATGATAACAGCTATGGTTTATTGTAATGGTAATTATTAAGAGTAATATTTTCTGTTCTGTGGCATTTTCAGTTTCGAAATGTTTAACTGTAATCATTGTATTAGCTGAACTGTACAGAATTTCTAATTCAAAATGGCAACAATTCTTGTTAAAGATCATTCTTACCATAGGATAACGATAAAATAAATAATTTGTTGCAATATTCTTTTCAAATTTAACTGTAATAACTACGATGTTTTCCAACCAAATGTTTATTTGTCCCAAATGTAGGAGAACGTGCCACTGGAGCTGACCTACTGAATCAACTATTTATTTTTACCATATGAGAACCATAACATAAGTGGTTTGTTGCAATATAGGGTTCAAAATATATGTTTTAACCGTAATGACAATCATATTTCACAATCCAATACAGAGTTGCCCAAATGGGGAAGAACAAGCCCTTGGACCAGACCTGCGTTCTCCTATCATTAAGGTTATTGTACGTTACTATAAATTTGTTAAATGGTAAGCTTTACAATAATTCATTTTCCTTTCATATTGCTTAACAGTTCACTGAATTTCTTCGACACATTTTCACTGGTGCCACCAATTCCACCTTCCCATTTCATTTCCAGTTCAGTCCCAATCGTGAGAACTGGAAAAATCACCCTCAATGTCCCTTCGCTCTTGCACCACGGGATACAACGGAATCACAAAACAAGAACAAAAAAAACCATTCGCACCCGACTGAAAATTGAAAATTCATGACCTGGTGGAACTTTTTTCTCATTAAGCGCGAGACGACCCCCATCCATCCGATCTGGCGATCAAAAACGGGTCGTCCTCTAGACGTTGTCGTCAGCTTGCGATAGTGGTGGTGGTGGTGCAACCCTACTTTGTGCAATACAGCATTTCAGACATTCATCCAGAGCTGATGGGGTTAAACGAAATCGTCGTCGACAACGACGACGATGGTTCATTTTTTGAAGGATTTAAGTGGTTCGGAAACACAAGTTTTCACGTTTTGTTCAGCTTCTATTCAATTTCACGTTCATTGTTGCCTACAGTGGCGTTCAAAATATATTTCTGACCGCAACTTCTTAATGCTTGTATCTAGATTTCTAGACATTCTGGAGGTTCTGGTTCTTAGAATTTCTAAAATTTCTAGAATTTCTAGAATGTCTTGAATTCCAAGAATTTCTAGAGGTTCAAGAATTTCTAGAATTTCCAGAATTTCAAGAGTTTCTAAAATATAAAAATTTTCTTGAATTTCATAGTTTCTAAAGTTTTAAGAGTTTCAAGAGTCTCCAGGATTTCCATAGTTTCCACAATTTCTACAATTTCTAGGGCTTCAAGAGTTTAGAGAGTTTCTAAAGTTTCTAGAGTTTCTAAAATTTCTAAAGTTTTCAAAATTTCTATATTTTTAAAAATTTCAAGAATTTCTAAAATTTTAAGAATTTTTAGAGTTCTAGAGTTTATAGAATTTCAAAAGTTTTTAGAGCTTCTAGAGTTTCTGGCATTTCTAAAATTTCTAAAAATACAAGAAATTCTAATAAATCTTTCAAATTTTAAAAATTCTAGAAATTCAAGAGACTTTTAAAACACTTGCAACTCTAAAAATTATAGAAACTCTAAAAATTCCAGAATCTAAAGTTTTTACAGTTTCTAGAGTTTCTAAAGTTTCTATAAATTCTAGAAGTTCTAGGATTTGTAGAATTTGTAGAATTTCTGGATTTTTTTTTAATGCGCGGACACGTTTAATGTTTCCAGTGAGCTGTTTGCTCTTTGAAAGAAGCACGACACTAGACAACGGACTAGCATGCAACGCCCAGTGGCACAGCCGAAAACTTTTCCTGACAGCTGCAGCGGGAATCGAACCCATGCTCCTCAGCACGATGCGACTAAGTGCTTGATGACACTAACTACAAAACCACAAAGCCACAAATTTCTAGAATTTCTAGAATTTTCAGAATTTCTAGAATTTCTAGAAATTCTAAAAGTTCGTGGCGTCGTGGTCGTGTGCCTAGTGTCACCAAGCACTTAGTCGAATCGTGCTGTTTTCGGCTGTGCCACTGGGCGTTGCATGCTAGTCCGTTGTCTAGCGTCGTGCTTCCTGCAAAGAGCGAATAGCTCACTGGAAGCATTAAACGTGTCCGCGTATTTAAAAACAAATCTAGCAATTCTAGAAATTCTATAAATTTTAGAATTTCTGGAATCTTTAGAAACTGTATAAACTCTAGAAACCCTAAAAACTCTAGAAACTTCAGATTCTAGATTTTTTAGAGTTTCTAAAATTTTTATACTTTCCAAATTTTGTAGAGTTTTTAAAGTTTCTAGAGATTTTAGAGTTTATAAGTCTCTAGAATTTCTAAAATTTCGAGAATTTAAAAAAAAATTCTAGTATTTTTTGAAATTTTAGAAATTCTAGAAACTCTAGAAACTTTAGGAACTATAGAAACTCTAGAAATTCGTATAATTTTAGAAATTCTTGAAATTTTTGAAATTCTAGAAATTTTGAAAATTCTAGAAACTTTAGAAACTCGATAAATTCTTGAAGCTCTAGAAATTGTAGAAAATGTGAAAATCTTGATATTTTAGAAATGGTCGATTTTGGTGGTCTAGTGGCTACTGCTTCTGATTCATATGCAGAGGTTCTAGGTTCAATCCCTGGCCCGTCCCTTTCGTTCTACTTTGTATTTTTTATCCACTTTCTCTATACTGTCCTCACTATATATACAACTCATGTACAGGGGATAGACAAAATGATCTGGACAGGCAAAATTTCCACTTTTCAAAAAATGTCCAATAGGCTGTAACTTTTCGATAAGTGCATCAAATATTCTAAAATTTTTACTGTAAGTTCATCAACTAGTTGTATATTAGTGAACAAAATTTGGAAAAGATCGGGCTATTCTGCACGAAGCTATAAGCATTTTAGAAAAAGGTAGAATTATCCGATAGCCAATTTTGAGCTGTTATATCTCCGGATTCAATGAACCGATTGCAATGAAATTTTGTCCATTTATGACTCATATAATGAGCTCTGAAAAACGTTTGACACAATTTGAAGTTATTAACGAGAGAAAAAGTTATAGCGGTTTCATTGATTTTATGATTTTTTAGTAAAATGGTCTATTTTTAATATGCATCCTATTACTTTTTCAATGAATTGCCGCCTATGTTGTTACTTTCTTTCAAAGCATATATGTATTCAAGAGAATCAGAGGGAATTTAAATGAACTATAATTGGCATCTTGAATTTTTAAACGATGTTGAAATTTAAGAAAATTTAGTGTTTTATTAGAAAAATAATTTAATCGTTATAATTTTCTTCCGCGTTAAGAATTTTTAGTTATGTTAAAAGTTTTTCGAAGCTCATTATATAAGTCATAAATGGTCAAAATTTCACTGCGTTCGGTTCATTAAATCCGGAGATATAACAGCTCAAAGTTGGCTATCGGATAATTTTACCTTTTTTTAGAATCTTTATAACTTCGTGCAGAATCGTTCGAACTTTTTCGAATTTTGTTCACTGATACACAAATAGTTGATGCACTGATACACAGAATATTTGATGCACTTATCGAAAAGTTACACCTATTTGAATCTTTTTTGAGAAGGGAAAATTTTGCCTGTCCCGATCTTTTTGTCTATCCCCTGTATATTCATATGTTCATAGCCATCGCTAGAACCGGAAACGATTAAATCGCAGTGTCAATTTATCAGATAACGCCTACGAGTTATGCAATCAAGCGAACTGTGGCACTTTAGCTTCATACATAGTAATAATCGCACTAATCTATCACCTTACGCCTGGCATCCACGCACCAATGTGTGAACCCTCTGCCAGTCACATCTCACCAACATTACGATATCTGCATGAGTTTGTGCAGACGCAGAGCTATATTCGGTCTGCTGTCGATACAAACGATTGCAATCATCACTTCCTTAGCCTCCCCCACATTGACCTGCAACCTGACATGGCAGGCGCCATTGTATAATTTTGTTACTAAAATTGTAACGAATGTGAATACAATTTTGTTATGAATATTCACATGGAAAAATCCTGACTGCAGAGTTATATCAACTATTGTTATTTCTAACAATGCTTCTTGTTATATGACAATGATCTTGTTATATGCTTCTGGTCTGGAACGGAGTTGAAATTGACTTCCCTTGCGTCTCCATACCAAATTAAAGACATACTATTAACCAATAAAATAATGTAGGACCAAAATTTACTCATGTCCAAGTAGCTGCATGAACTATTTATTGTTTGTAGCTGTGAGTCTTTTTCAGTTTGAATAAATGCATAAAAACAGCTTACTGTTTTGACTAAAGCTTTATTTGAACAGCAAGTTATTAAAAAAAAACATTTACGTTTGAGTAATGTGTTTCCTCACTTCTTCATAGCATAACGTTCTAAAAAAGTCCGGAATAGCCTTCTATTCCGCGGAATCGTTATCTGTTATGTGCCTTAGTTTGTTAAAGCGCCGGTCTAGCGAATACGGAGTCGTGGTTTCGAATCCCCCGCCAGAACGCAATTTTTTTCACAATATCATCTCTCAATTTGCCCATTAATAATCATTCTATGTCTCCTGATTTTCAAGTTTTTCACAAAGCCTGCATCTCAACTTAGTGTTCTATTCACAGTTATATATTGAGAGCTTCCTGTGTCGCAGACCACTTTGCATGTCATCTGGCATTCACGAAGATACTTCGGTTCCGGGAACCGAACCGGTCATCCTCAGCATGGTCATGCTGAATCCCACGGTTTAACAGCTGTGACTATATGGGCTAATCTAGATGAAGATAAACTTTACACGGTGAAGTTTACATACAGGGGATGGCCAAAATGTTTGGGATAGGCAACTTTTTTTCTCTCACAAAAAAATTCAACATGCTGTAACTTTTCATAGAGTGCATCAAAAAATCTTAAATTTTGACTGTTTGTTAACCTATTATATGTGCATCATTGGTACAAATTTAAGCTTGATTGATTAATTTTTCGCGAAGTTAGAACTGTTCGGGTAAAACACTATTATTTAGACAACTCATTTTTGAACTGTCATATCTCGGAAACCAGTGAACCTAATTGAATGATTTTTTTTAACGATTATCAACAATATATTGCACAGAAAAAAATATTTAATTAAAATTCAGCGAGAAATCATGCACATAAAGGGAATACTAGAGTTAGTGCACTTTTACATGAGATATAATGTAAAATTACATTACCATCGTGTAAATTTTCGCCAACCATCGCGTAAACCATCATGGTCCCTAACCGGTTACGCGACTATAAGCGGAAATTTACACGAACGTAATGTAATTTTACATGATAACTCATGTAAATATGCACTAACTCTAGCATTCCCTTTATGTGCATGATTTTTCGCTGAATTTAACATGAATATTTTTTTCTGTGTGATACTTGATACGGCGTTATAAAATGAAATATTTTCTCACGGCGAATTACGTTATACCGGATTGAAATTTTTACCCATATATAGGAAAATATGTCAAATTTACAATACCACACAAAAACTACTAAATGTGTTCTTCCTTCAATCTAAATAGGCTCTAATATATCTGATTAGAGATAACTTGAGAACAGAAGTGGATAATCTTTGGATATCAATACTAATATTTATTAACATTGATGTAGAAAAAAATACATTTTTTCGAGAAAAATCCAAAAAGTGTCAATCCATGATAACTTTTTTCTACGTTTAAAAAGTACATATGTTTTAATAGTTCATGAAGCATTTACATATTGTTAGTGTACGTTCAAAATTCCATTCAATTCGGTTCACTGGTTTACGAGATATGACAGCTCAAAAATGAGTTGTCTGAAAAATAGTGTTTTACGCAAACGGTTCTTACTTTGCGAAATATTAATCAATCGAGCCCAAATTTGTACCAATGATGCACACATAATAGGTTGACAAACAGTCATAATTTGAGATTTTTTGATGCGCTCTATGAAAAGTTATAGCTTGTTGAACTTTTTTGTGAGAGAAAAAAAGTTGCCTATCCCAAACATTTTGGCCATCCCCTGTACATTACAATTCAAAACTCCATTGAACGTATATAACAGTTATTTGGCCCTTTCCTGATGAACCTCGAAACTGCTCAAAGTCCAGTCCCAATTCTGTGACTCTGTTCACCATCACCACGTTGCCATTTCCGATTGGTTCGTTCCCGTTGCACAATTTGTAATTTATTTGTTTTTAATTGACTTTTGTCCGGACTTTTGCATCTCGGTTTGAATGGTGTCCTCTCCTCACACAACCATTCGCAGCTTCACTGCATCATCGATCCTGTCCAAACAGCAAAGCGTGCGGTGAACAGCTTGCAAACGAAACGGATGAAAAACTGCATGGCGGCCTACGAATATATATGGGGGCGAGTGGCATATTTGTAGAATAAATAAAGAGAAATGGCTTGATGTGCAGTGATATTAATGTTAGTTTCTGCGGACACATTTTTCCCCGATTTCGTTTCAGTTTTTTTTGCCTTCCACGTTCAACGCTGTTTGCTTGCTTTTGGTTTGTGCTGTGATGATGATGATACCCGAGCCTGTGAATGTGATTCACACACAAGTCATGGAGGAGATGGAAAATGTTTGCCGGACGGATTAGGAAGCCTACACAGTAGAACGAACACACGGCTTGCGTTCGGCTCGGCGGCGCGACTTATTTGCGTTGCTGTGTTGTTGTTGAAATAAACAAACATATTTTTAACCCTTGCCAGTCAGCCGGTCGTTATCGCTGATCTTTTTTTTTCTTCTCTGCTCTTGCTAAATGGTTGGTGCGCTACTAGATGTCACGCCGTTAATCTTACTTCATTCCAATGTCGTTTAACGGTGGAGAGGAGTCGATAGCCAACCTGGAAGCCTGAATCAGAATCTCGTGTGGCAACGATTACCTCCATTTGATTTAAAATCTCTGTTGGATCACAAACAAAATGTGACTAAAAATGTGCTAATTCATTGTCGTTATGTTTATTCATCTTAAATACCGTTAACCCTCGAGTGATCACGCTGTTGTATTTTGTACAACACGTTGAAAAAATCGTGCTTTTTGTTCTCAGCATTCCCAAGTAACATTTTAAGTTTTGTTCGCCTCTACAAGAGATCTTCATGATCAATCTTATAAAACTTGCAATAAAACTGATTTATTCATCAAAACCTCTTGATAACCTCTTTAAGAGCATCTTCCGGCTAAGTGGACCACTCTCGGAGAGGTTTTGCAAACCGCATTAAGAGTAGCAATAAACCCGTTTTAAAACCTAGTTGAAAATTTTTCCTTTCTCGATTGTTATTGGTTTTTTTTTTCAACAAAAACTATGAAAGCTCAAGATGCAGAGAAACTTCTTCGATGACACGTAAAGTTCAGGAGGATACATCAGTCGTAAGTAGACAGCGATCATTTCAAAGTAATATTTTAGTAGTTATTGTGAAGGTTTATGCGCATTCAATTTTACCGTGAATATTGGGGTTGCAGAATCATAAAATTATGCGCTTCGAAAATAGTGAATATTATCATCTTGGGATGAAATAAATCAATTTGTTAATTTAGTAAAACTATCTCGAATCACAAGAAAACTCAGGAGAGAGAGTTTATTTATGTGAGTATGTTATGGAAATGGTGGCAAACTATTAATTCATTGCTAATTTGAGCAAAATTAACTGTTTTCCATTCACGTTAGCTAATTCTTCAATATGGCGACGATCATAATCAGCGAAATAATGACCGCAATAAACCTAGCAGTGTCGTAGTTTCTGCTTTTCCACCAACAGATGTCGTTACTAATCGAACGGATCGCCATCTGTTGAGAGTTTTAACAGTTTTATTGTGGTAATAATGTTTGCCAGAAGGTTTACATATCGGAAAGTTTTGTTTACTCTTACAATCTGTCTTTATGGATATCTTCAAGTATACTTTAAAACATTTTATCAATGGTTTTCATAAAAGCAGCCATAAAACTGTGAGTTTTAATTATTGCTGTAATAATACCCTTAAAAAATCAAACAAAACCAATCAGCAATGGAATTGTTACTTGGGATTAGCGTTATGCTGGCGGTGGTAGCAACGTCAACAGGCAGCTTGAAGTCATTTATGTGCTCCATGGTAATGGCCTGCACAGCAACCCACGATTTGGTTCACGATCAATCGCATCAAGATCTCGTCGATTACGATGAGGAACAGTAGTGGTGAGCGGTGATACATCTTTGCCTTACTCCAGCAATGCCCGAATGACGTCGGACAAGACACCGTTGTGCAGTACGCTGTATGAAAATGCCCCGTACTGTGCATTTATTCACCAGGTTCAAAAACGATCATCAAAAACAAAAAAACTGCCTCAATCATAATTATTTAGAAAAATAATGCATGAGTGTACACAGATCGAAAAAAGAGTGTAAAATTTTGTGACATATGATGCACATGATTGGAGCGTGGGATATCACAGAAGTTTACATGACATATAATGTAAAAGCCATAAAATATCTTGTAAACTTCCATTATATGTCATGTAATTCAGCATGACTCTGTGTGTTTACATTACATATAACACAAATTTACATGATATATCATGTAAACCATCATAACATTAAATTTACATGACTAAGCTGAAGTTTACATGACGTGTAAATCTCATTATTTTTATCTGTGTATAGCAAAAAATAATTTGGTTCCACTAATATTATGTTCAAATAAAAGAACAAAATAACATGAAACGAGCCCACCAGTTTTGGTGATTGTTATGCCCATTAATAACGTGCACTTTCTTGTTTCTTTTTTCGTCATACACATACACCAAATACATTTTGCACGATTTTGTTACGTGATTTTATTGTGTACGATTTTTCTTAACGTTTGGCAAATCGCGGCAAATTTCTTTGGATATTTGGATATGGCGCGATTTCTTGAAGTCACGCGAACTTTTTTTTTCATATTTGAAACGCGGTGAGATACGTATAGTATCTAGCCGTGGACGAACTTTCATGTCGATTGGTTTGGAATTGACTGGGTTATAGCGAAAAGTGCCCAAAATACCGGCCTCTGTCCAAGTGGTTCGCTACCCTATGACCAATATTAAAAACGTTTGACATAACTTAATATTGTTAGCAAGAAAAAATATTCATATAATGATCGAACATAGACTGGTAAAACTCACGGTAAAGTTCACGGTCAGGCTGTGGAGAGTATTTTGGAAGGAACGCTTTTGGCATTCCGATACTCCATGAAAACCCTTGAAACCTCTCTGAAACATTGCTAAAACTCCATTGACATCACACCTAAACCCCCTGAAACCCACAGTAACTACTTGCAAATCATTATATTTCCACACCAGAATCTTGTAAAAACTGTAATCTTTGCTGTCTATTAAAAAGATTTGAAAGAATACCGTATCTTTTGAAGGGTTTTAAAAATCACTGTCTTATTTGATGTCCAATAAAAATACATGAGAAATCATTTTCAAACCTTTCTGAAAAAGTGTCATCAGTAATATATTTATCCAAAATGAATTCACAAAATACTCTTGTATCGACTTTTCGAGCCCTCTAAGCAGAATACCCTCTACGAATGAGTGTAATCAAATATTGTACAATTTTTACCATTTAATTCCGTCCTCTTTTACTTATCCTTTGCCAGATACGCTTACCCGAGCAGAAGAGAATATCAAATAAATAACTTCGAAATCACATAAACTGTTATTATATCTTGCTTTGTTATTATTTAATTATCAAGGCATAGCTTTTCCATAACATATTTTGTTGGACAATCTAATTTTGTTATAATCAAGCTTTTGATATACATTCACTCAATTACATTTCAATAACATGTTTTGTTGAAGTACAAGTTTTGTTGTTGTTGTACTATTGATCAACTTATCAACAATAGCATAACAGTAACAAGTTTTGAAATCAAAGCAACAATTCGATAATAATTACCTGTCCTTTTGTTTTGTTCTCCATTTTTGTATACAGTTAGGACGGAAATTTCTGAAGGAATCTTCTGAAAATTCCTTAAATAATATTCAGAAAACACTTGGAAGTTCTGGAGGAACCCATCGATACCCTGGAGAAGTCTTCAAAAGAACTCATGGCTCAATCTTCTTAGAAATTCCGAAAGTAATTTTTCTGTGCAACTATTAGAATTCTTGGCAAAATCTTTTGAAAAACTCCTGGAGATTTTTTCTGAAAAAAACTTATGGAGAAATTCTCAAAGAAATTTTCAGAGAAACCTTAAGATGAAATTCGTGACAAATAATCACGAGAAATTCTGAAGAAATCCTTGAAGGGATTTCATAATTCTGTAGGAATTTCTAGAGTCTTCGAAAATCTGTGAATGATTTCGTGTAAGAACTTTCGGAGAAGTTTTTGGAATATTTTTTTACATTCTCTTGTAATGAATTAAAAACTGAATATAGTATTTTTCGATTATTTAAAGTAGGGTCCGGGACCATTAGGGCAGGAGCACCAATTTTGGGCACTTGCTGCTATATCTCAGTCAATTTCTAACCGATTGACTTGATTTTTTGAACATGGCTACATACTGTGCCTCTCTGATCGTGTCTCAAAAATCAAGTCAATCGGTTCAAAGTTGACTGAGTTATAACAGCAAGTGCCCAAAATAGGGGCTCCTGCATAAATGGTCCTATTGTTACTCATGTTATTGGTGGGTTTGTGAGACAAAGTTAATAATTTTATATAATAAGTATCATAATTTACTTAGTTATGATTTTGATATCATAACAAATTTTGCTTTCCGATTATCATCAATAACAAATTATTATCAAAATTTGTTATTAAAATATTTTCCAAATTCACTGTTATTAAGTTGTTATTGAAACTTTTTCCAAGAACATTTTTTTGTTATGTTATTTGTTATTTTGCCGCTTATGACAGACAAGTTTATAACATAATATGTTATGTTAACCCTAAAAGGGATACCTGGGGTCCATTGGACCCCAGGCGCCTTTCAGAGCTCGTTTTTGATGGAACACACTCAGCTAGGTGACGAAACTGTGGCCATGAAGGTATCCCTTTTAGGTTTAATAACTTTAAAATAATCGATTCTTTTATTCAGTTATTTCACCTAAATAACACAGCTCCTTATGCTGTTGTTATTCCCTTCTGCTCGGGTATTTCGACCACACTTGTAATATTCTTCAGTGTCAGTAATCCACTATAACTGCCATTCTAACTAGACACTCTAATTCGGTTTCCTTGATCCATTCTCACCCTCTCGAAGGGGTGAGAATAAGCCAAATTTCATACACTTGTTGTTTTAAAGAAAATTTATGAACTCCAAATCTTTTTCATCATTTGTTGGTGCATTACCAAGTTATTGAGCAATGAATGTGGAAGTATGCATTTCTCCCCCCCAACGACAGTACCCCAGTTGGCATGTCCCAATAAAAAAGCCAAATTTGTGACGATTACAAATTTTTCCTTTTTTGCATCATACAAAGATCAAAACGAAATCATTAACGATTTCAGATATTAAGATTCGACTATTAAAAGTGCAATAACAATCATCCACGAATGTTCATATGAATGAACGATTTCTACGATTTCCTTCCCTTCGTATACGAAGCAAGTTTGACGCACACATTCTTATAGTTGTATCCGATTGCACCGATTTTGATGTCACCTCTTGGAACGTATTAAGATTTTTTCGATTCATACACGATATAAAGCGACAATTTTCGCGATTCAAAGTAATCACATATACAATACTAGCGAACTTGCAGTTTGACACTCAGGAACTATTGATTTCTCACGATGCTATCCGGTTCTGAAAGATTCCAGCAATTGTATCTAGCAAATATACATATAATTATTCAATTCTGATTCAATTCATGAGAATATACGATATTGTCCACACAATGATTTACGATATGTGGTTAGCTGGGCAATTTATCCACATATTTCCTCAGAAGTTCCTCAAGGAATTCTTCTAGAAATTCTTCCAGGAATTTCATTAGAAAATCTTCATAGGATTCCTTTAGAAATTCGTTCGAAATATATTCAGAAGTTCCTCGTGGGAATCCTTAGGAAAATCTACCAGGGATGTCTTAAGAAATTCCTCCAGGAATTCTTTCTGAAAATCTTCTAAGGATTCCTAAAGAAATTCGTCTAGATATTCTTTAAGATGTTCCAAAATAGATTTCTCCAAGAATTCAGTCAGAAGTTCCATTGATTTCATTTGAAATCGTTCCATGGCTTCCCTCAGGGATTCAAAAAATCTTAGACTTTTCATGGATTCTTTTAGAAAAACTTTCATGTTCGTCTTCAGGAATCACTGCACAGTGGGAAAAATCGACCCAAAAAATGGATCTTTTATCGCCGCTGGTTTCGATACGTGAAGTTGACCATTTCTGACGTAAAACAATACAAGAAATCAATTGGTGCTAATTTCATTCACCGTACGGCACGGTAAGTGGTCCATTTTGCCCTTTTTTCATACAAAAAGAGAATCAAAATGTACTTTCAAATAACTAACACGACTGTAGATCATTTATAATAGCTGCAGGTGTAATTGGAAGTTAATAGGAATTATAAGAATACATGGAAGATTATTTTAAATGCTTTATTTTGCCCCATATGCCCCAACAACTGTCGGATATTCGCAATTTTTCCTAATTATGAAAGGAATTTTAATGCTACTGACATGAAGTTGATATGTTTGGCATGAACAAAAAGCGCTAGATCCTTTTTCATCAGAATCATTTTCGAGAGTTGTCCAATTTGCCCCATTTTGCCCTATTATCATAAAAAAATGAGATTTAAAGTGTATTTATGAAAAACAAATACTGCCATGGAACGTTGAAATTAGTTTTTGGAGCAATTAGAAGCTAAAAGTTATCATCCGTAAGATATTTTCCCTGTTTTACCCTACATGCCCCTAAACTGCTGGATAATAACATATTTCATGTCGCTGGATGCAAAACATGAAGCCCTGGATCATTTTTGATATATACAAATGCGGTTCATCGAATAATACTACAATAACTCTCGGATTGGTATAATTAGCTGTCTATTTCACTCCAATTGGGTTTTTAAATTATGAAAAATGTATTGATTTTTTGGTTTTATACGAAAGAGCACCTTTTTCTGAGTTACTATGATTTTTTTCAGATTTTTAGAACTTTGTTTTGGCATCTAAAATCAATTTCAAAGAGATTTTTTGAAATCACCTTTTGACAGCTGGGCAACTGCTTGACAGCTCCGCCCAGTACAAAGTGCGACGAGGGGTGATTCGACAAATCGCTCCCATACAAACTTCAAATTGATTTTTAAATAGGTTCCCGGACTCCAAAATTCATGAAAATTTGGATTTCGGCTCAGTTTGACATGCAGATTCAGAATATCGAATTATCTCAACACCGTTAAAGAAGCCAATTTGCCCTGTATTTTGTCATGTAATGAATAAATCAATTTGCCCTGATTTTTTTGTCAAGTAATGAATAAATTAATTTCTTTTATTAGCATTGGTACTGAAACCAATGTTATATATGACTTTTTCTATGACTTCAGCTTTTGATGGGGAATTAAGGGCATAATAAGCATTTTATACAATATGTCAAATGTGCACTAAACTGATTAAATAGGGCGTCTCAAAGCACCAAATTATATATATTTAAGATGCCTCATTTAATCAGTTGTGTGCATATTTGCCACAAATTAAGATTAGGGTTAATGCTTATTATACCCTGTATTCCCCACCAAAGTCATATGTTTTAACTGTCCTTTCGATTACATTGGTTTTAGTAACAAAAGTCCATCAATTCTGACATAAGCAAATGGGGGATTCATTCATGAGGCGACAATAAATCAGGGCAAATTGGGGTAAAATGGACAGCTATTTGTACCCTCGCGTGAATGATTCTAAACCTTATCGATAAACCGTATTGGTATATATAAAAACCCTAATTAATCCACCTAGCGGTGATGGTGCCTTTCTCGTGCTTTAAAATGTCCTTTCAACAAAACTCAAGCGACATGTTGATGACATTGACATAAATACAAAATGCAAACTGCTTGTCAAATCTACTCAATATGGATACATTTTATATGAGCATAATATCCAATATTCAGAAAATATAAGACAACGATCCAAAATTCAAACCAAACAAGTGTCATGAAGCCGCAAAATTTTGAAACGTCATTTTTGATTTTCCGGTCATTACACTAGTTTGCAGCATTTTTGAACTCGGTAAGCTGATGATCATTTTTGGTGTGGGATCATGCCCTGAGTTTGAAAACGCGAAAGAAAAAAATTACAGTAGAGCGGAAATTTTTTCGACTTTCCATACAAGGTTGATGATTTGAAATCGATTTTTGTTCTATTTTTAAGCAAAGTCGCTCACTTCAAACATCTCATTCTCCGTAATCAATGCTCCGATTGAGCTGAAATTTTTACTGTATCTCGCCTACATATGATATGTCAAATAAACGTCGAGAGAGAATTTTTAAGTTGTTTTTTTTTCTTATAAAAAAAAAATACATTTCTTCAAAAAATTTTGGGAATTTTGCTAAAATTTAAGAAGGTCGTCCCTAAATCTCGCCAATATCTTGAATTTCATCAATCTGACGCAAAACCTGTATTCAGATGATCGAATGGTATTGTATCCAGCTTTTAATTTATTTTAATTTTTTTAATTGGTTGAACAAAACGCAATATATTTGAATTTTAGTAAATTACATATTTTGAAAAGTTGTAAAACTCGATATTGAGCTAAAACTTAAAAACTGTTCTACTTAAAAATTTTTGAAGGTTATTTTCGAAATCAGCACTAAATTGTGCTTCAAAAATGTTAGTCGTTGATAGAAGTTCACGACTTTTGTTTTATTTTGTAAACTTGTGTTATTTGTTGACTCCGGATATCTACTCCAACTAAACTAACCGCCATCTTGAACATTGAGACACCATCTTGGATGTTCTGGTTTATCATTTTTGGACTCTGCACCTAAAATTACATAAAATAGTCGTCGCATTGAATTTTGGCATGTCGTTTATGATTTTCTGGTTACCAGTTTTGGACGAAGACCGGAATTCTTCCCCATTCAAACTATAGTCATATTGCAGACCTTGTGAAACAGCGCACAGCTTGGGTTTTCTGATCACAAATTTTGAATTCTGGATATATTTCCATACAAAATATGCCCAAAATGCAAGAATTAAAAATCCTGTAAAATAGTCACTGACTTTAATACTGGGCCATTATCTTGGATTTTAGACCGCTATCTTGGATACTCTGGTGGACTCCGAACATATTTCCCATACCAAATACACTTATTTTGCATAGTTTTAGAGCCCAAAATTCCTTAAAACAGCCGCCATCTTCTGTTGACGCGATCAAATTCTTATTTTTCCATTCAACGTTGACCCATCCTGCTAAAAAAATAACACCTTAGGAAACTGAAATGGTACGATTTGATGAGATCGCTTTAGTTTTGTCTATATTTTGTTCTCTTTCATATATAAGAACTTAGACCTATTCGTCACTGTTGTCCATACCTAACGTTTATCAGGCCATTAAACAAAGTCACGATTTAATTTTTCACATGAACGTTGGTTCTGCTACACAACAGCTAGTCTCTAATGTGATCTAAGGCTATTTTCTTGCTAACCGTTCATTAGATTATCAAAAAATCTGCGTTCTGATGTGTCGTATGTATGGGTTTGATTCATTTTTATATTTGGTAATTTCCGACACTACCGGTTGTCCCAATTATAGTCTGAGATTATTTTATTGCTAATTCTTCACCTTCACCTTTACCTAATCACCACGATTTGATATATCGCATGTATGGGTTTGATTCAGTTTTACTTTTAACCACTTTCGAAGCCACAGCTGAACACGCAACACTATCGGGAATCTAATGTGGTCTGACCCTATTTTTTCCATTAGGTTGTCGATAAGTCGTGATCAGTCTTGATAGAGATCACAGTCATTTGAACCTTTTCGTCGATATTCGGCCTCCTTTGTCTGCGACATTCGCAACACAAGCAATCAAACTACTGTTCGAAACAACAATGTCAAACGAATGCACTTCACCGATTCCTTGCTTGGCGCTTCTACGAGTCGGTCGACAAGTTTCCCGGTCTCATCGCACGGCACTTTTGCAGTGATTAATTTCGATCTTTTCCCCACCAACCGTGTGGGTTTTTTGGTCCGGTTATTAAGCAGTGTTTCAGTAGTGCAAATTGTGCTTAGGCGATTGCGCTTGCGAAGGAAGCGAGCTAAATATTTAGCATCGTGCCACAGTGATTAAAAGATCGCCATCAGTATAAACGGCGTTCTATTTTGTTCGCATCAAAAGCATTCAAGCAGAAGTCAACCCGTTTCGGCTTCTACCTACATACAGTGCGGACGGTCTGCTGCTACAGTCAACACGAACAATAAAGGATAAGTAGCAATCTTTCCATTATCTCCACACCCCTTTGAATTGCCTTTGCGTTTCGAACCGAGTTTTGATTTCAAGGTTGTTGTTCATTTCGGTTCTGTCTCTCTCCCAATAGGGTGAACCAAAAAGTGTACTCTAATAAATCCACGGTTTTTTTATTATATTATTATTTTTTTTTTCTTCGGCGGCGTATAGAGTGTGAGTCCAAATAAAGATCACTCTTGGACCGTTGTTGTTATTGCTTGTATTTTCCCTTTGTAAATCAAATTGAACTTCCGCGGTTGAATTATTTTACCGCATGGACGAATCTAATGGAGGCGAAACGCCTCCCAATGATATCATTGCTCGTACGAGGTTTTATCAGCCATCTTCGCCTGGGCCTTGGGTTGTCTATTTCCGGCGCAAATGCAAACCATTGAATATGCTTTCGATTTCTCGAGAGCTGACGCGTAAGTATCCTGGGACCGTTATTCACCAAGTGAAAGCATCCAAGCTGCGTGTTACCGCACCTAGCTACAAAGCAGCAAATGAAATTGCTCAACACGAAGCGTTTACTGTTGAATACGCCGTCTATGTGCCAGCACGAGAAGTGGAGGTGGAGGGGAAGATCCTCGACGAAATGCTGACATGTGAGGACATCAAGACCGGCTTTGGTCGATTCAAAAATAGGTCAATTCCTGATGTGGCTATCCTAGACTGTAAACGCTTATCTACGGTTTCCATGGAAGGAAATAACAAGGTGTACTCGCCTTCAGCGTTTTTTCGAGTGACTTTTCCAGGTTCCGTCCTCCCGGAATTTGTTGTAATCGATGGTGGTTTTTACCCAGTGCGTCTTTTTAGGCCGAAGGTTTTTAATTGTACCAAATGCAAGCAGTTTGGTCACAGTGATAGTTTTTGCGACAACAAGCCCCGTTGTGGCAAATGCAACCAAGCTCATTTGGAGGACTCTTGCACACAGGAAGCGGAAAAATGCAGCTACTGTGGCGGAGATCCGCACGACTTGCACGTTTGCCCAGCTTACAAAAGGCGCACTCGAAATGAGAGTCGCTCTATCATTAGGCGCTCCAAACAGACCTATGCGGAGATGGTGAAATCTTTTAAAACACCAGATTCCGTGTCTGAATCAGCTGTCCCAGTTGGAAATCCCTTTCAAGAGTTGTCTTCTGATGATCAGGACGATGACGAAACTCATGAGGGTGGATCTTCTTCGGAGGTACACACACCTGGAAAAAGGAAGTCATCATCTTCCCCAGGACTGCGCCGAAAGGTCTTTTTAAAATCTACCCTCAAAAGTTTGCCTAATACGAAAGGAGGCGGAGTAAATTTGAAAATTCCGAAGAAACAGGTCCCTGATTGCTCAGTTCCATGCTGTAGTAAAGACCTAGTGACCCCGCCTCCAACTGTTAAATACACTTCAAAAAGAAGCCTTCAACAAGGTAGCAAGAAAAAAGCTACAAAAGCTCCTCGAACTCCAACTAAACCCTCCAAGCCCAAACGAGGACTGCTTACTTTCAGGGCTCTTGTGGATCGCTTATATGATGCCCTCGGTCTTTCTGACTCCTTCAGAGGCATACTTGACATTTTTCTCCCAGCAGTAGAAGAGTATCTTCGGAATCTGACTATTTCATGGCCCCTCCTTGCTGCGATCATATCTTTCGATGGATAATTTATCAAGTGAGGTTCAAGATATGATCACTGTGCTACAGTGGAACTGTCATAGTTTAAAACCTAAATTAGACCTGTTTAAATATTTGATTCACAGCTCTGATTGTGATATATTTGCACTTTGTGAAACATGGCTTTCTTCTGAAGATGAACTCAACTTCCACGATTTTAACATTATACGCCAGGATCGAGATGACCATTATGGGGGAGTACTCTTGGGGATCAAAAAAGGCTACTCATTTTATAGAATTCCAATCCCGACTCAACCTGGAGTAGAAATTGTCGCTTGTCAAATAAACGTAAAAGGTAAAGATCTTTGCGTAGCTTCCGTTTACATTCCTCCAAGAATTTCAATTAGCCGCCGTCATCTTTGGAATGCAGTTTCTGCACTATCACATCCAGTTCTTATTCTGGGTGATATGAATTCACATGGTACTGGGTGGGGCGAGCCATATGACGATCGCAGAGCGGCTATTTTCTATGATTTGTGCGACGATTTCACTTTGAACGTTTTGAATACAGGTGAAGTGACACGCATTGCATCCGACGGTAGAGAAAGTCGGCTTGACCTTTCTTTGGGATCAAGTTCACTATCATTCGATTGCTCGTGGAAGGTGATCGAAGATCCTCATGGTAGTGATCACTTGCCCATTATAACCACCATAAAACATAATTGCGAAAGGTCAGACGAGCCAATTCAGGTTCCTTTTGACCTCACTAGGAATATCGATTGGCAAAAGTATGCAGAAGCGGTATCTTTTGGGGTTGAATCATCCAATCCTCTCCCACCTTTGGATGAGTATCGATTCCTGTCTGAACTGATTTACAGAAGTGCATTAGAATCACAAAAACGACGCGTTCCAAGTGCAACCTTCAAAAGAAGACCAGCCACACTTGGCTGGGATGATGATTGCACTCAATTGTATCTTAAAAAATCTGATGCCTTCAAAGCTTTTCGTAGGCATGGCACCTCGGATCTTTATCAAGAATACGAAAAACTTGAAAGACAACTGAGGAACTTGCTAAAAGCGAAAAAGCGTAGTTATTGGCGACACTTCATTGAGGGTCTCTCAAGAGAAACTTCGATGACAACGCTTTGGAGAGTGGCTCGCAACATGCGAAACCGCTCATCTTCTAATGAGAGTGACGAATACTCCAACCGTTGGATATTCAGTTTCGCGAAAAAAGTCTGCCCAGACTCAGTCCCAGCACGACCAATTTCTTGGGAATCAATCTCAAGAGACGGTTCTCTGGACAGACCATTCTCAATGCTGGAATTTTCTATAGCTCTTCTTTCATCAAACAATTCTTCTCCGGGACGCGATATGATAAAGTTCAATCTTCTTAAGAATCTCCCAGATATCGCAAAAAGACGATTACTAGACCTGTTCAACTCATTCATGGAGGACAACATCGTTCCGCATGAATGGAGACAGGTCAAAGTAATAGCTATTCAAAAGCCTGGTAAACCAGCGTCTGATCATAATTCATACCGCCCAATTGCTATGTTATCATGTTTAAGGAAATTGTTGGAAAAAATGATCCTATCGCGACTCGACCATTGGGTTGAATCGAATAACTTGCTTTCAAATACACAATTCGGGTTCCGCAAGGGCAAAGGAACAAACGATTGTCTAGCGTTGCTTTCAACAGATATTCAACTGGCCTTTGCGGAAAAGGAGCAATTGGCTTCAGTTTTCTTGGATATTAAGGGCGCTTTTGATTCAGTTTCCATAGAAATATTGTCAGAAAAACTGCACAATAGTGGACTACCCGGACTTTTAAACAATTTCTTGTATAATTTGTTGTCAGAAAAACATATGAGCTTCAATCTCGGACAACTGACAACTTCCAGAATTAGTTACATGGGCCTACCCCAAGGCTCATGTTTAAGTCCCTTGCTTTATAATTTTTACGTGAAAGACATTGATAGCTGTCTGGAAGGACAATGCACGCTAAGACAACTTGCAGATGATGCTGTGGTTTCTCTAAAAGGCCCACATGCAGAAATGTTGCAAAGACCATTGCAAAGCTCCTTAAACAATCTGTCCATTTGGGCAAGAGATTTGAGGATCGAGTTTGCTCCGCAAAAAACTCAATTGGTTGTGTTTTCCAGAAAGCGGAACCCAGCCCAACTGAAACTCAATCTTTTGGGAATAGAAATCGACCAATCTTTGACTTCGAAATACCTTGGGGTCTGGTTTGATTCAAAAGGCACTTGGGGTACCCAAACTAAGTATTTGGTGCAAAAATGTCAACAAAGGATCAATTTTCTACGCACAATTACCGGAACATGGTGGGGTGCTCACCCGGAAGACCTCATAAAACTTTACAAAACGACTATTCTCTCGGTTCTCGAGTATGGCTCTTTCTGTTTCCACTCAGCAGCAAACTGCCACCTAATAAAATTGGAACGAATTCAATATCGTTGTCTGCGCATTGCCCTCGGCTGCATGCACTCAACGCATAATGCGAGCCTAGAGGTCCTGGCAGGGGTGAAACCTCTCCAGAACCGCTTCTGGGAGCTCTCGCTAAGGTTACTTATCAAGTGTGGAGTGAGCAACACACTTGTTATCGAAAACTTCGAAGAAATGCTCAATCTGAACACTCAGTCAAAATTCATGAGAATCTATCTTTTCTACATGTCATCTGATATAAGCCTCGCAGGTTATAATCCTCCTCGTGTACACTTCACCAATGACAGTTCCTCTGTTAAATACGATCTGTCCATGAAAGAAGCTATTCTTGGAATACCAGATCAACTTCGGTGTATATCTATTCCTCGCATTTTTAATGAAAAGTACCAAAATGTCAATTCCTGCAAGAGATTTTTCACAGATGGGTCTCGCATTAATGGATCCACTGGCTTCGGTGTCTTCAACGAAAACTCCACTGCCTTCCGTAAACTTCAGGAACCTTGTTCGGTTTATGTTGCTGAGCTGGCAGCAATCAACTTCGCTTTGGGGATGATTTCCAACATGCCCGTAGACCATTTCTTCATCTTCTCGGATAGCCTTAGTTCGATTGAGGCACTCCGGTCGATGAAACCTGTAAAACATCCATCTTACTTTCTTACAAAAATAAGGGAGCAGATGGGTGCACTGGTCGAAAGATCCTACAAGATTACCTTTGTATGGGTCCCCTCACATTGCTCAATTTATGGCAATGAGAAGGCGGACTCTCTCGCAAAGGTGGGCGCTCAGGAAGGCGAGATCTATGATAGAAGAATCGCACATGATGAATTTTTCCAATTTGTTCGTCAGAGTTGTCTTCAAAGTTGGCAAAATGATTGGCGAGATGGCCAGCTGGGACGGTGGTTACATTCCATTATTCCTAATGTTTCTTTGCGAGCGTGGTGGCATGGTTTGGATGTAAGTCGAAATTTCATTCGTGTGATGTCAAGACTTATGTCCAACCATTACTCGCTAGACGCGCATTTACACAGGATAAACCTCGCGTTGAGCAATGTTTGTACTAAGTGCGGTTTCGGTTATGACGACATCGACCACGTAGTTTGGCAATGCCCGGATAATGACGCCTCCAGAGCGCTACTATTGGATACCCTTGAGGCCCGAGGTAGACAACCCTTTGTTCCAGTAAGAGATGTGTTGGGAACCCGCGATCTAATCTATATGCGGTCCATTTATGAGTTTCTTCGCATGTGTTGTATAAAGGTTTAATCTCCCTGTGTTTTTTTTTCGCTTCAGTTTTTTTTTCTCTGTGTTTTGTCCTTTTGTGTTTTGTTCCTGGCCATCCGGCAGATGAGAATCCGTGACAAGCCCATGCCACCACCAGAGGCGATACCGAAACCAAGAAACTAAGATACCTCCCGGATGTGCTACAACGAACCCTGAAACCTTATCCTCACCATGCCTTTCCTCAAAATGATGTGACCCGCTAACCTCGAGCAGCCACGAGTACCCTGGCCTCCTCCCAGTACTAACATACTTAAGAAAGCAATAAGTTGTATGTAATTATATACAAAAAATGAATTTCGGCTCCGTGAAGCGTTACACGCGATTGAGCCATAAATAAATGAACTAGATAAAAAAAAAAAAGAATGCACTTCACCACGATGGCGGCTTCGGGAGACGGTTCGGCTTTTGTTATTCCTGTCTTCTTCCATAATAAGAGCTATGTTGCCCACCTGTGTGTCGTATTCAATGCAACATGCAAGAATAAACTAATATTAACATTCATAATCGGAATTGGCTGAAAATCTATGCGTAAAGCTAGAATTAGACAAATGTCGCCGTGTCAGATGACATTGATTTGACCCTTTCTTATGTTTATTGATCTTCGTTCTACTGCTCGTATTGTGTGTAGGTAAAGAGGTAACGGTAGCGTATGAAAGTAACAAAGTAAGCTGACACTCGACTGCGGCAACGAAATGAAGGTAGTAAAAAGTGTCGAATGTTTACAAGACTGGTCGGGATTTGATGTACCGCATCCATGGGTTTGGTTAAATTTTACATTTTACTACCCAGATCTGATTCCGGGTAACTACCGGCTGAACCAAATATGGTCTGACACTATTGTCTTGTTAACTGCTCATCGGTTAACCAAAAACGCTGCAAATTCAAGGTGTCACATGCAGGGTTTGACAATTTCGACGGGACTCTCGGAACCAATTCCGAAACACTACCAGTTGTCGCTAGTGTGATCTAGGGCTATTTTCTTGCTAACTGTTCATCAGGTTATCGCAAATGCCACGATTTGATGTGTCACATGCTTGGATTTGGTTTACTTTTACATTTGGCCTCTTCCGGCCACTCAAAACCGATTCCGAAACACTTGTTGCCCGTTCATCAGGTAATCTGAAAAGCCGGTATTTGATGTGACGCATGTACGGGTTTGCTTCTCTTTCAGATTTGACCACTTCGGCGGGAACCCCGGAGCGGGTTCCGGAACACTACCGGTTCAGATATGGTCTGAGATGATTTTCCTGCTCATTGTCCATCGGGTCATCGAAAATGCCGTGGTTTGATGTGTCGCATGTATGGGTTTGGCTATAGGGCCTATATAGCCGAGGCGGTAAACGCACGGGTATTCAGCATGACCATGCTGAGGGTGACGGGTTCGATTCCCGGTCGGTCCAGGATCTTTTCGTAAAGGAAATTTGCTTGACTCCCTTGGGCATAGAGTATCTTCGTGCCTGCCACACGATATACACATGCAAAAATGGTCATTGGCAGAGGAAGCTCTCAGTTAAAAACTGTGGAAGTGCTCATAGAACACTAAGCTGAGAAGTAGTTTTGTCCCAGTGAGGACGTTACGCCAAGAAGAGGAGAGAGGATGTATGGGTTTGGTTCAATTGTATTTTTGGCCACTTCCAATGGAACGCCTAGAACCGGTTCGGGAACACTACCGGTTCCGATATGGTCTGAGACTATTTTCCTGCTAACCGCTCATCGAACCGCTCCTGCTAACCGTTATCGAAAATGCCGTGGTTTGATGTGTCTCATGCATGGGTTTGGTTCACTTTGATATTTGCCACTTCCGGCGGGACACCCGGAGCCGGTTCCGGAACACTACCGGTTCAGATATGGTTTTAGACTATTTTTCTGCTTACCGCTCATCAGGTTATCGAAAATGCCGTGGTTTGATGGGTCGCATGCATAGGTTTGATGCATTTTCATATCTGGTCCCTTCCTGGGGTACCGTTCCGCAACACCTAAATGGCCATAACTTCGGAACGGCTGGACCGATCAAAAACCATTTTCAATAGGAAACAATGGGACCAGATTCCCCGTCGAATGAACCGTCGGTCATTAAAATCGGTTCAGGTTTACTGCCAAAAAGTGATGTGAGTTTTTTTTGTACACACACATACACACATACACACACACATACATACACACACACACACATACATACACACAGACATCACCGCAATTCGTCGAGCTGAGTTGATTGGTATATGTGACTCGACCCTCCGGGCCTTCTATCGAAAAGTCATTTTTGGAGTGAACATATAGCCTTTCCAGTACACTTAGTGTACGAGAAAGGCAAAAATGATCTAGGACTTCATGTATTGCAACCAGTGACATTACAAAACAATAGAAAAAATGTTATCATCCAGCAGTTTTAGGGGCATGTAGGGTTAAATAGGGAAAATATCTTTCATTTATGCGCATGATAGCTGTTAGCTTCCAATTGCAACTAAAACTAATTTCAACGTTCCATTACAGTATCTGTTTCTTATGAATACATTTTAAATCTCATTTTTCTATGATAATAGAGCGAAATGGGGCAAATTGGACAACTACTGAAGATGATTCTGGTGATAACAGATCTAGCGCTCTTTGTTTATGCATAAAAAATTCAAATCAGTAACATCAAAAATCCATTCATAATCATGTAAAATTCACAATTTCAGTAGTTGTTGGGGCATATGGGGCAATATAAGCATTTAAAAGTATCTTTCATATATGTTTATGATTTCTAATGACCTCTAATTACACCTGCAGCTATTTTCAATGATCTACAGTCGTGTTTGTGGTTTGAAAGTACATTTCGATTCTATTTTTGTATGAAAAAAGGGCAAAATGGGGCAAAATGGACCACTTTCCACTTTGCGGTGAATGAAATTAGCACCAATAGATTTCTCGTAATTTTTTACGTTAGAAATGGTCAACTTCACGTACCGAAACCAGCGGCGTTAAAAGATCCGTTTTTAGGTCGATTTTTCCCACTGTGCACTGCATAAGTTTCTCCATAAGCTGTCTTAGAAATTTCTTCAGAAATTTTACAAGGTATTAACTTTTTGAATATCTCCAAAAATTCCACTAGAAAATCTATTTGAATTCCTTATGAACTTCCTATACAGATTCTGTCAGTCTATCCTCAAGCAAATCTTTCAGATATCAATATTTATCGAATAATTTCTTTGTATAACTTTTTTTCAAAACTATTTCTTGGATGGATTCTATATTGGTCATAACTCAAGAACGGAGAAAAACCACATCTTGAAAATTTTACAGAATATAGCTTATCAAATTTCCTTTTCAAAAGGTTTTTTAATGGAAAATGGGAGGTAGCCTAACATTTTAATCGATATGTCATTGTTGCGGTGAATGCACACCTAAATTTTTGAATGTTTTGGAAAGCTTAAACTCTCAGGTTTCTAATGATGAGTTCGGATTTGAAATCTGTGGTTGCGAACACAGCGAAAATCGCAATTTAATGATAAAATTCAAAATGGCGACAAAATCCAAGATGGCTGCCATAATTTTTGCAACTTCAAATGAAAGGTGTATACTTTCCCTTCATAGCAAAGTGAAGTTTTGTACATGTTGCAACATTAAATTTTGAGATATTATGCGATAAATTAGGTCCAATTTGATGAAAAATAGTCATTTTTGTCACCTTGTCAGCCCCTTGCCAAGCGAGGGGTCCATAATTTTTTTTTTTCATTTTTATTTATGTGTATTTTAACTTGAATGCTAATTCTACACTTGAGGGGTCCATCAATTTAACTCAACCAAAGTGGTGTTCATCCTTTTTAATCATATTCTTGCAAATAAGTAAGAAAAAATTGAAATCCCAGACTTCATGTAAATGGCGGCCAGGTTTCAGCGAGAATTATTCATTTCAGCCTATGAGTGTTATGATTTCAAAGTTATTTTCATAGTACGAATGAATCTTTCTTTCTGCTCCATAAGATTTCAATTTGTAAAAATCGTTGTGCTACGATAATAGTTTATCTATGTATTGCTTTCAAAATTCCAAGTAATTTTCAGAAAGAAATGCTATAGCAAAGATATCCAATTGAACTGAAACTATTTCTACAACAATTTAAAGCATATGCGTAGAGTGAAGAGCACCTGAGCGAGCAGCCATTTGAACGTGCAGACTCCACTCCTGTGGGGTATTCAATTTTATCCTCATAAATAGCGAAACAGCACGCAATCGTGGGTCTCCCGACTATCCAGAGACATAGCATCCCAAGCCAGTGCTGCACATGGAGGACGGCGACGTTTAATCGTATGGCACCCAGGAGAGCTTTTAGGATAAGGATCACACCGAGTTCGGTAAATTAAACCAGTGCTTCCCAAACTGTGCGCCGCGGCGCCCTGGTGCGCCGCGAACCTTCCCCAGGTGCGCCGAAAGCTTTTGAGTTTTAACGAAACAAACAAAAACAAACTCTTTATTTGTATTGCGAAACACCTTTTATTTTGCATTGTTCAGTAAAACTAATGTCGCTTCATTTTTTTTTAATCTTTCCCTGGGTCTTCATTTGTTCCACAGGATTTCTGGTATCCTTTTTGAACATATCAGTTGACATCAAATTTTAAAATGTTTAAATTTTAAGTTATTAAAATTGATTTTGAACCCTATAAGCTTCAGCTTAGCTTTTTATTTAACTTTAACTTGTCCATACTTTTAATTTCAAGATGCTTATTTGCGTTCTTTTCAGAATAATTACAAGGTCTTCGGGACAGCTAACGGCATGCAGGTTTGCCGTTTTGACATTGTGAGCTTTAAACTTTTTGAACCAGACCGTTTCATCAGTACTGCCGCAACCTCACTTTAAATAAGTTTACCATGCTCGGTTTCATCACTGAGATTATATACGGCCACTCCAGCCTCAAAGGGTTAAGTCGAAATTTATTTTAAAAAAAAGGGTCCAATTAAAGTCCACCTGTCAGGTTCTTTACAATCTCTTCATGTGCCTAAATTTTCCAAAATAAATAAAAGTGTTTGAAAGTGTTGCTTTGCAATTCCCGTAAAAATTGAAACTTTGATCAAGTCCTGTGAAGTCTCTTTCTCTCTTCTTGGCGTAACGTCCTCATTGGGACAAAGCCTGCTTCTCAGCTTAGTGTTCTATAAGCACTTCCACAGTTATTAACTGAGAGCTTCCTCTGCCAATGACCATTTTGCATGCGTATATCGTGTGGCAGCGGCAGGCACGAAGATACTCTATGCCCAAGGAAGTCAAGCAAATTGCCTTTACGAAAAGATGCTGTGAAGTCAATTTATTTCAATTGAAATTCTTTAATTATTGCAAACGTTTTAGAACTTTTGGCTGAATTATTAAAAAGCAGCAGTTTGTTTTACCTGTACATCTGAGTTTTTTGCTCTATGATGAAATCAACATGATTTTTGAAATCTTACAAACATATTCAAACGATCTTTGAGAAATTTATTTAAAAAAAATAGTTTTTAAAATTTTCTCAGAATTCTAAGAAAACATGATATAAGAAGTGTTTCACGATTTTGCTTTTGACATTTTAAAATGAAAGCTGTTTATAATTAAAAAAAAACCTTTTTAAAATCTTTGGTGCGCCGCGACATTTTTGAAAATTTCAAAGGGCGCCGTGATAGCAAAAAGTTTGGGAACCTCTGAATTAAACGTTCCATCTTGCTTGCATGTATGTAGCTTTACCGTCCAAATGTGGACCAAGTCCACTGTTGGTAGCCTTCTTCTGAGTTGGTTTGCAAAATTTACGAACTGAAATCATCTGGTCCGCTGTCGTTCGTTAGTGAGCCGCTCGGCCGTGTTTCTCAAAATCTAATTTTCTTCGCACCTAACGAGGTTTTTGGCTAGATGAACGCGCGCTGTTCGGTTTATCATCAGGTCAGGTGTCCGGGCAGTGCAGGTGGTGTGAGACAACACATCTGGAATACATACTGTGATGGGCAATACTTTCGCTACAGGATTGACTCAAAACGACAAATCGACTCTTTTGGAAAAATCGAAGGATTTCATCGTAATAATGTGTATCGAACCGAACTGCAAAATATAAGGCTCAGTGTTAAAGAAATTCAAATTTAAAAAGAAAATAATTTTGCTTGTGATCTTATTATCTGTACTGTGGATGCCGGTAGGATGGCATCACAGTCGCGTATAATTTAGGTCCGACCTGTACGTGAGCGAATGCACATTGCTGGGGCTGTCGTTCAACGTTCATCACTGTTGTCGTAGTCCACCGTACCGTTCCAAACCCATTGCCACAGCCAGTTCCAGCTGACACCGACGGCTACGACGATGACGACAATGATAGTGAAGATGATAGGCAAATAAATACGCTCCTTCACGTACCACGTGTAGTTGTTTCATTCTAGAGTCAAGTACCGCCAGGTTGTCTGCTTGTTGGAATGTGCAAAGTGAGTATTAAAGAAGGATCATAATCGAAGCGAAAAACATCGGAGGGTAACAACTACATAATAACAAAATGGAATCAAATCGGAATAATCTTGAAATCTTGTGGGCTTCGTGGCCGTGCGGTTAGCGGCGTCAGTCGTCTAGGCGTTTCGTAAGCCTCGGAGTGCGGTTTCAATTCCCGCTTCAGTCGGGAAAAACTTTTCGTCAAACGGAAAATTCTCCATTGGGCCACTGGGTGTTATGTATATTGTCCGTTGTCTCGTGTACCGTCAAATGGGGTAACTTGCAACACTTTTTGACTTTGAAGTAATATCATTGAAAATCTAAACATTTGAAACATACTGTAAAGCATCGTGTACACTAACTACCACGAGTAGAAAACTATGCAGCACTTGATTTACCAAAATACGTTGCCACCTAATCCAGAGGGGCGAAATACATGCTTGTTGCAAGTTACCCCATCTGTGGGGTAACTTGCAACACGTGACATGAAGCTAAGTTAGCTACTACTAAACTGCACTAACATTCTAGTACTTGGTCACATTATGAGTTTTTGATGTAATGCATGAAAAAAACATTGAAATGATGTACAATAACCAACTGAAATATACTTTTTCTTGAAAGGGTTGGTAGTTATTACAAGCGAGAGCATATCATTTCACTGCAGGTCTCACGTCACTCAAATATAAAACATATATGGATCTCGTGACTCAGTACTAGATACAAAATGTCAACATTGCTTATCGTAATTTCTTAAAAATGTAGAATGAGTCATCTTTAGTTAATTTTCAGTTTGAAGTGGTGCTTCCTACTTTAGGTAAAAAAACATTATTTAAACAACACCCATACAACTTCGTAAATATCGTAGCCGTTAGTTTGAGCATTCAGCTGAAATAATTTGCTCCGTCGAGGGTCAGAATTGATATTGGTGATTGTTTAAGAACGTTCACAAACTGATTTAATCTTTCAACAAGGTTAAACATGAATAGAATTTTTAAATATGGCAGTCCTTAACTATGTTTGAAGGTCTCGTTAAAAAAATGTTAAATTGAGTCGATTTTTTAAATGAGCTTGTTACGTAATTAATAATTGATTCATTTCTATCAGAAATATCGTGAAACGAAAATAAAAAATATTTTTTTTTGTAATTTCAACTGTTGCAAGTTACCCCATAGTGGTTGTCGAATCTGATAATGATTTTTTACATTACTAAGTCTATAAGTTTATCAAACTTTTATCGTTCAGCTAAGCTTGCTATTAGATACCCTAACTATAAGCGAAGTCATCAGACCTATCGATCTTACCATAGGAGAGATGTAAAGCACGATTTTCATACTTGTTTTTATGGCATAAAATGAGCAAACCGTTTTAACCTTGTAGCTAAGTAATTAACAAAGAAACAAAACTGATTTTTCCACTAAAACGATCTTTTCTATTAATAATTTTGATAACAGGAATGGTGGAGCATACTGGATTTCATTATTATGAGAAAATAGTTCACATATAATGTATGTCATCGTGTTGCAAGTTACACCGCTGTTGCAAGTAACCCCGTTTGACGGTATGTAATGTTCAGTCTGTGCAGCCTCTGGCTGAAGACGGTGTAGTGTCTTAAAAAAAAATTAGGAAAACTAAATGTAAAATTGGATTTCATTTTGGGATTACTGTATTAATAATATTTATAAAAAAAAATGTGGGAGAATTCTAAGGAAATATCAAAAACTTGTAATTAGAAGGCACAGAATGGTGGTAGACAAAGTTTGTTAAAAAATCGCATTCAGATGGGATTGAACACACGACTCCGTATTCGCTGATCCGGCGCTTTAACCAACTAAGCAAGAGAACAAGTAACGATATAGATATAGAATATAGAAAGCCAAGAAGGATATCTGAATTAATTCTGCCACTTTTTGTATGAAACTTGCAAGAAATCTAAAAATAAGAACCGCACACGAAAAAGATGAATCGTTTTCTTGCGGATTGTCTGAAAAAAAAAACTAAAATTTCAAACAAATGTTTTACTACCGTCATTAGGGGTGACATTGGGCCTAGAGGGTAACATTGGTCCATTGATCCTACGGATTCAATATAAGTTAGAGAACTTGACGGTGGATGCCAAGCATCTTAGAATAATGTATTCTAGTATATTAGCACACAAAATGCATTCCCGTCGTACTCTAAATGTGCGGAATAGTGGCCCAATGTCACCCCACTTTGGCCCAATGACACCCCGCACGACGGTACTCAATCCTTATCAGAATTCTATTAATTCATGACCCAAATCCCCTTCAATCCCATCCAATTTAATATCCGACCGGAACGATGGTGTCGACGCTAATAAAACCAGGTCACTGCATCGTCGTCGTCGTCAACGACGTCAGTCACTTTCATAAAATTCCATTCCATCATCGAGGGGGTCGGGAAATTCGCTTGCATCATCTAGGTACCCGCAGCCATCGGTCCCCACTGCACATCCAACGACGACCGCGCGACAAAGACTACGACAAACTGTAACAAAGAATGACACGCGACGCGGCTCTTCCTTCTCGGCTTCCATCTCCTCGCCTCACTCGAAAAAGAGAACTGATTTTCCATGTCAACTGGTCTCGGGTTTTCATATTCCATCACGAACAGCAACCACCTCTTTGCCACGCCATGTGCCATATCAGCCAAAGGAAATTAATAATAAAATGCATTCTTTTGTGTCGTGTTATTGGCTGCAGCAGGATCAGCATTCCTCTTTTTGTGTCCTAGTTCGCCACAACCGAAATCGTCTAGCGGTAGGTCCTTGCCATTGCTGACGTCATCGCCGACTGTTTTCCCAGACATGTTGCACACATTCACAGCCACAAAAGGGATTAAAGATGGGTTCAAGCACTCGCTTTGAGCTGTTGCATTGGAGAAGTCACCATCATCATTTGATCCGTTTATACAGTAGTGGCTGAACAGAAACTTGAAAACAATAGAAAATAAACTAAAATATTGAAAATTTCTAGAATACTTTCTAGAGTTTCTAGAGTTTATAGAATATCTACAATTTCTATAATTTCTATAATTTCTATAATTTCTAAAATTACTAGAATTTCTAGGATTCTAAGAATTTGTGTGAAGAATTAGCCTAAGTTAAAGTTCACAAAAAAAAAATTTAAAAAAATGAGAATTTCTAGAAATTCTTGAATTTTCAGAATTTATTAAATATACAGAATTTTAAGAATTTCTAGAATTTTTAGATTTTTTAGAATATAGAGTTTCCTGAGTTTCTAGAGTTTCAAAAATGTTAAGAATCCCTAGTGGAATTCAGTTCTGCTGGCGTGGCTCGGTTGTGTGGAAGACGGAGGCCGGTGCTGCTGAATGCGATTTAGTTATTGTTGCTGTTCTTCGTCGTAATGTCTTTCGCGTGTGCCGGAGGAGTTTTGTTACTTCTTATGTAGTAAACATTGAGCGACCACCCGATATGGGTGGTCGATTGTTTGCTTCCTGCGTGAAATGAACAATAGCGCGGCAGATTGCATGTTTTAAAGCATCGTTAGTAGTAAAAAATAAAAAAAATAAACACTTGACGTGGGTGATCGACTATTTGCTTACCTCGAGAAGCCAACCATAGCGAATCAGTTTGTATGTATTGTCGCGTGGATTACAGTAAATATTGATCAGTCACCAAATGTGGGAGATTGATTGTATGCTTACGGAGTGAAGCAAACAATAGCGCGTCAGATTGCATATTTTGTCCTGTCATTTGTAGTATGGATTTATTAAGAGATCACCTGACGTGGGTAAAGCGAACAATAGCGCAACAGGCTGCATGACATGATTCAAATTTAAAAGATCATATTACTTATCAAAGTGAATCCAGACCCAACGATACCTTCCCTACTAACAATCAACCCCTCCTTCAACCTTTAGTGGAGACGTGCGGTAAACGCCAACTTTCACATATCAAAGGTTGATACTAATATTCCTTCCCTCTTCCAACTTGACTGCAGGGACGTGGCCGGCGCCGTTATTGTACCGTTAAATGGAGTCTCTGAAGCGTGCACAGTGAGTATTTTTATCACTCCCATCAGGCCCTACGAGCCAGCCGTAAAAAACCATTGTAGGGGTGGTGGGGGTGAAGTGGACAACCTAAGCATTTTGGTCATTTCCCGCGGAAATGCGGCAAAATCCATCTGCTTTTCCGAGTTACATGGAAGGTAATGATATACTCTAGAAATCTTGTAAGGGGTTGCATTTAAAAAATATTGTTTTCTTTGATTATTTTCTTCACCAAATCGTGCATCAAAATAGCGTCAAAAAAAAATGGTGGGGGTAAAATGAACAATCGATGGGGTAAAATGAACAAGTCGTTAAAAGTTATATAACAGCATATTGTTTCTATGTTTTTAAACACAAACTATCAAATTTCATACGATACCTTTATTTTGTTATTTTCAAACTTTTAATACAAACTTTAAAAAACACTTAAATAATTAATGTAAAAATAGTGTAAAAAGCAAGCACTGTTTTGGATGAAAATTATATTTTGTTGATATAAAATATTTTTTTTATAACTTTTTACTTCAACTATCTCACGATAGGTATGACGGCTGATGATTCTGAAGTTTGCAAAAAATAAATATATTTAATTTTGGTGAAATTTGAAGCAATTGTCCATTTTACCCCCACGGTTTGATTTTGTTAAAATTATTTCCAAAACTTTTTTTTACAAAACTAATTTTTTTTTGATCAAATATATTCTTCTATGTGGAGTTTATTAGTTTAGGGTGTAAAACTTGTAATAATTTGAAAATAACTTACGAAAACCTTAGCAATTATAAGCAGATTTTACATCATTTCCGATTTTTCACGTGATTTTTAAAGTTTTTGTCATCTTGAAGAGGTTTATTTGAGTTTAATGTTCAAGATCAGCAAAAGTATAATGATTCATGCTTAGGCATAAGCTCCAATCGTTAAAACATTTTGAAAAACAATAAAAGCCATGAAACTGTACCTTGTCCATTTTACCCCACCTGTCCACTTTACACCCCCCCCCCCACCCCTAACGGAAAATCAGCAACAGAAAAATACGAACCGAGACCAACGGCATGGACCACACTGAACAAAAAGGACTTGCGATTGGAAACTCTGTACGTAGAACTTCCGATCTCTCAACTTCATTGGGAGCACCCGCATACTCGCCGATCTACTGTAGGACCGCGGGTTCGGCATCGTTGCGCTGCAGGAGGTGTGTTGGACAGGATCCATGGTGCGAACGTTTAGAGGTAATCATACCATCTACCAGAGCTGTGGCAACACATGCGAGCTGGGAACAGCTTTCATCGTGATGGGTGATATGCAGAGGCGCGTGATCGGTTGGTGGCCGATCGATGAAAGAATGTGCGGGTTGAGGATCAAGGGCCGATTCTTCAACTTCAGCATAATAAACGTGCACAGCCCGGAAGTACTGATGATGACAAGGACGCATTTTAAGCGTAGCTCGAACGCGAGTACGATCGCTGCCCAAGACACGGCGTCAAGATCATCATAGGAGATTTGAACGCTCAGGTAGGCCAGGAGGAGGAATTCACCGACGATTGGTAAGTTCAGCGCCTACCAGCAGACGAACGAAAGCGGCCTACGACTCATTGATTTCGCCGCCTCCAAAAATATGGCCATACGTAGCACCTTTTTCCAACACAGCGTTACACCTGGAGATCACCACAGCAGACGGAATCTCAAATGAACCACGTTCTGATTGACGGACGGCACTTCCCCGACATTGTCGACGTCAAGACATATCGTGGCGCCAACATCGACCACTATCTGGTGATAGTCAAACTGCGCCCAAAACTTTCCGTCATCAACAATGTACGGTACCGGCGACCGCCACGGTACAACCTAGAGCGACCGAAACAACCAGATGTCGCCTCAGCATACGCGCAGAATCTCGAGGCCGCGTTGCCAGACGAGGGCGAGCTCGATGAGGCCCCTCTAGAGGCCCAAGCAACACGACTTGTTGCTAATCCAGTAACAGCAACCTTAGTGCAATTTATTCACTGTCCGTATTACGGACGACAGCACACAATTGTTTCTTCTTTGAAACCCAAAAAGCGCAGATTCTGAATTCTTATGCAACATAAACGAGGAGGAATGATAAAAAAGTTGGGAAACATTTTGTCCAGACTCGAACCATGGACACCAGGAGTATTATCTACTCACCTTGCATACTACACCAAAAGCTCTGTTAGAGAATCGATGCTCAGCACACCATAAAAGCTACTGAAGTTACTTGTTACTTTATTGCACCTTCTTTGTCACAAGTTAGAGAACTGTCAAAATGAAAAGACGCTCAAGTTTTCGGTAACGCATATGGAACCTAATCTGAACAAACAAACCAGAGTTAGATGTTTCATGCATGTTACATAACACATTTAATGTAAGCTGACTGTATTATCACTTGCGAGCAATATGTAAGCTCCGCCTCCACAGATCGATGTCAAACACGTGGTAATTTGTGATTTCTATGAAACGAAGCCGCAACTTTACGGATTTCGGAGTTTAAATGCAACTCAACTGACAAGATAGAAGTTTGGTGTGCTTCTAGTGCAACTCATTTAGACCAAAGCATAGAAAGCCACAATCTGCATGATGTTGCAGGTTCTGCTTGGGGGACTGCTGGAGTACAGTGAAAGCAGCTATCAACGACGCAGCCGAGAGCACCATCGGGTACGTGGAACGCAATCGACGGAACGAATGGTTCGACGAAGAGTGCAGAACGGTTTTGGAGGATAAGAACGCAGCACGGGCAGTAATGCTGCAGCAATGGACCCGACAGAACGTGGAACGTTACAAACAGGAGCGGAGCCAGCAGAACCGCTTCTTGCGGGAGAAAAAGCGCCGCCTGGAAGATGTGGAGTGCGAAGGAATGAAACTGCTGTGCCGTTCCTAAGAAACGCGGAAGTACTACCAGAAGCTCAACGCATCCCGCAACGGCTTCGTGCCGCGACGGACGGACGTGAAGTGATCGACGGACGGACGTGAGGTGATCGAAAGGTGGAAGCAGTACTTCGATCAGCACCTGAACGGCATGAAGAACGTAGGCACGGGAGCCCACGGCAACGAAGGAAACGACGACGCCAGTGCAGTGGAGGACGGAAATGAACCAACTCCCACGCTGAGGGAAGTTAAGGATGCCATTCACCAGCTCAAAACCAACAAAGCAGCTGGTAAGGATGGTTTCGCACCTGAACTCATCAAGATGGGCCTACAAAAGTTGGCCACCTGTCTGCATCGGCTGATAGTCAGGATCTGGGAAACCGAACAGCTACCAAAGGAGTGGAAGAAAGGGGTAATCTGCCCCATTCACAAGAAAGGCGATCATTTGGAATGTAAGAACTTCAAAGCGATCACCGTTTTGAATGCTGCCTACAAAGTGCTATCCCAGATTATCTACTGTCGTATGTCACCTAAAACGAATGAGTTTGTGGGAAGTTATCAAGCCGGCTGCATCGACGGCCGGTGGACAACGGACCGGATCTTAACCGTACGGCAAATTCTCCAGAAATGCCGTGAATGCCAGGTCCCAACGCATCACCTGTTCATCGACTTCAAAGCGGCATACGACAGTATCAACCACCTAGAGCTATGGAAAATTATGCACGAAAACGGCTTAAGGGTTTCGGGTGAACTATCCAGTTCATTCAAACTTCGACGAGGACTGCGACAAGGTGACGGACTCTTAGACCTACTATTCAACATAGCTCTGGAAAATGTGATGCGATGGGCCGAGCTCAACAGCCGGGGAACGATTTTCGCAAAGTCCGGTCAATTTGTGTGCTTTGAGGACGGCATGGACATTTTCGCCAGATCATTAGGAACGGTGGTTGGTAGAGCTACAAACCCGCCTGAAACGCGAAGCAGAAAAGGTCGGACTGGTGGTGAATGCCTCAAAACCAAATTACATGCTGGCTTGCGGAATCGATCACGACCGGATCCTTCTGGGAAGTAGTGTTATGATTAAAGGGGATACCTTCGAGGTGGGGGAATTCGTCTACCTCGGATCCGTACTGACGGCTGACAACAACGAAGGTCGTGGAATTCGAAGGAGCATAATCAGCGGAAGTTGTGCCGAGAAGGACCTGCAAGCACTCGGAGTTTTCGAGCGACGCTTGCTAAGGACAATCTTCGGCGGTGTGCAGGAAAACGGTGTGTGGCGGAGAAGGATGAACCACGAGCTCGCTGCACTTTACGGTGAACCCAGCATCCAGAAGGTGGCCAAAGCCGGAAGAATACGGTGGGCAGGGCATGTGGCAAGGATGTTGGACAACAACCCTGCAAAGCTGGTGTTTGCTATTGATCTGGTTGGCGCAAGAAGGCGTGGAGCGCAGAGAGCACGATGGGTAGAACAGGTGATGCGTGACTTAGCGAGCATTGGGCGTGACCAAGGATGGAGAACGACAGCCACGAACCGTGTATTATGGAGAAACATTGTTGATTCAGTTTTATCTTGAATAAGATGAAAAATGATGAAACAGTCAAAATTTGAGATTTTTCGATGCCCTCTATGAAAAGTTACAGCCTGTTGACATATTTTTGTGAGAATCATTTTGGCCATCCCCTGTTTTTCTGTAGTTATAACAAGAATGTAAATAACATTATTCTTACTCTTCGTGTTTTATCAAACAAAAACCACAAACACCCATCATCGCTTCTGACCAAGTGCAAGCAGAAGTGTTAATTTTCACGTTTATGTCTGCTCATGACCGTTCTGGTTTTCATGTCCCATTGGCGAAAACAAACAAATGCCCAGCGTTTCTCGGTGATCCTTCGTCATCCAGTACCCACCGCGGATAAAATTAATGAGTTGGTGGATTGTGTAAGCCGGACACATCGCAACCGGCCATTCATCATAGCTCCGTTGTTTCTGTTGTTGGGGATCCGCTGCGGACTGGACCTTGGACCTCCGCCGTAATCAGTATGATAGCGTTCACAAATTTCAAACACGTACCTCGTCGCGCGGAAAACTGGAACGCTACTGGGTGGTTGCTCCTTGAGCATATGCTTCCCCAGCCTGCCTAGAACAAGCAACCAACCGATAAGAGCAAACGTTCATAACTTCACAAAATTGGCTGAAATATTCCCACGGAGAGAGCAGCACATTTTCCGTCGGAGAATTATAATAAAAAGTAGCTGAAAGAACACAACGCTCTGACTACGTGCTAAAATAAAGATGTCATAATGAAACATTCTAATAAACACATTCCATTCCATGATGTCGTCGCCGCCGCCGTCGCTACCAAGTTGGGACCAAGAGGAGTAGGAGGTTCCCGTCCAGGGGAGGACGGGGAATGTCGAGGATAGTTTCACGTGCTGGTGGTTGGGCGCCAGCTGCAGCCAGCGCAGCGGTGTCTGCTGACCTAGATGTTGGTTTCCCTCTGAGATGCTGGTGTTTGGTCCTTTGTTTTCACCCGACACCGACCAGTATCCTTTCCTTGCTGTGGGAGAAAACCAGTGAACCAGGATTACCATTCACCACATTGGAGAGGGTAAGGTTCGGGGGTGTATTGAGGCTGGACATTGTATACGGAAAGCGCATTCATTCACACCCCCAGACAGCGGGACGACCGTCAACGGACGATGTTAGCGGTGTTGTTGACCGGGGTCAAGCATGTGGAAACATAGTTGGAAGTGAGACTCTGTTCAGAAGTGGATGCCTTGATAACAAAAACTGTCATGTACTTCGTAGGTAATAAAATGTTACACCAATTCAAGTAGGTCCCCCTATTTGTTCTGCAGTTCCTTCATGGATTTTTCCAGAAAATTCTTCTGGAACTCCCCTAGATATCTCTTCTGGGAGTCCTCCAGAAGATCCTTCTTAGCTACAACAAGGATTTTTGTGGTGTTTCTCCTGGGGTTTCTTCTAGGATGCCTCCTGGTAAGTGTAGAATTAGCTATAAGTTAAAATACACATTAATAAAAACAAAAAGAAAAAGTCACCAGGAGACTCTGTTTTTTTTTTTTTAAATTCCTTCTGGAAGCCCTGCAGACGATGTGTCTGGAACATATTAAGGAGCTCTCTGCGGGATTTCAACTAGACTTTTTCCGGTATTCTTCCAGTAATTGATTCTGCGATTATTTTTAGGAATTCCTTTAAAAACAGCTCCAGATATGTCTCCAGTTTTAAAATCATTTCTTCTGGGATCCCTCAAATAGTTCATCTGAGGTATTCTCAATGAGTTATGTTTATGATATCACAATAATTCTACAATTCTTTCACACATTGTGTGTGATTACTCCAGAAAACACTTATCTCTGTAGAAATTTATTTCCCAAAAAGATAGTTTTCAGTATTCACATGGATTTTCTTCTGGAATTCTTGAATTTTTGAGCTTTATTCTGGGATTCCTCCAGTAGATCCTTTGTGTGTTCTTCCTACAGATAATTCTAAGCTTCCAAAAGTAATTTTTTGAGAAAAACTAGAAAGCACTACTGAAGGAATTTCAGAAGGATCATCAGGAAAAATCCGCGAAGGAAATTGTTGAAGGGACGCAGAAGGAATTCTTGAAATAATCTGTGGAGGAACTTCTCGAGGATCCCAAAAAAACCCAGGATCCAAAAAACACAGGAAAAAAAATCTGAAAATACTCCAGGATAAGTTAAGAAGGAATAGCAATTAAAATGTTGAAAAATTTCGGAAGAACCGACTTGTAGAAATATGTAGAGAAATACCAAAAGGAATATCCTACAAAATCCACAAAGATCTATTGGAGAAGCATCAGGAAGATCCCCATAAGAAATCACTGTAGACCCTTCAAGATTTTCTCAGGAATTCCTTCCAGAAGTTTATCCTGCAATTCTTTCAGAAAATCTTTTTGAGAACACTCAAATATTTCTGTCTGGAGTTTCTCTATGACGTTCTTCAGGCATTACTAATGGAATTTCCTCTGGTCGTTTTTTTTTCAGAAATCTATTGTGGAGTCCCGCCAGAAATCTTCTACAATTACTGCAGATGTAACTTCCAAGATTCTGGAAGGAATTTCTTGAGGGATCGCAGAACTGCTTGAATATGAGAAAGAAGTTCTTGAAGACTTTTTTCCTGAAATATCCGGAGAGAACTTCAGTAGAAATAATTAGATAGACATTTGAAATGATGCCATATACACTGGAACCTCTATTTTTGCACATGGATGGGACTGCATAAACTAGAAATGTGCATAAATTAAAAAATGCATCTAAAGAAGGAAATTGATGCATAAATTATGTTTGAGCTTCAATCTAGTTGTTCCAGGAATCAGGGCATTTGAGGTTGGGCTAAGGGGGTTTCCAGAAAGTTCCCGGAGAATCCAAAAGAGGGGGTTCCAAGGGCGTTTCAAGGGGTTATTTTAGGGGATTTGAAAAGCCTCTCAAGGGCTATCTGTCAAGACTTGTTAGAGATTTGGGATTACGGTTATTGAGGGGCATTTCAATAGCATAAAAGGGGATTCAGGGACGTTTCAAGGGGCTTTAAGGGCTATTCAAGGGATATCAGGGGCCTTTGAAAGGCGTTGCAAGGGGTTTGAGAGGCGTTTCAAGATATTTCAGTCATTTTAGAGTAATTTAAGAGTTTCAAGGTGTTTCATGAACATATTAACCCGGGAGCGGTCGCGTCGTGTACTGAGTACACGCATCATGAAATATGGACGCATATGGAAACCGCGTGAGCGCGGCGTAGCTGTAGGTACTTAGGTAGTCAAACACGTGACTGCTCGAGGGTTAAGGGCGTTTCTAGAGATTTTATAGGAATTTGATAGTATTTCAGGGGCGTTTCAAGAAATTTTCAGGTGTGTTTTAGGGTGTTTATGGACGCTATCAAAGGCGTCCAAAGAGTTTCAGAGGCATTTCAAATTGATATGATGATTTCAAGGGCGTTTCAATGAAATTACAAAAGTTTCAGGGGTGTTTCGAGGATTTTTAGGTCAGGGTTGTATCGGGGGGTTTCAAATCAAAGTGCGACAAGTGACGATTCAAAAGATATGTGATGGGGTTTCTAAAAATCTTCTGAAACTTCCTAAAATGCTTTCAAGATCCCCCTAAAACTCCTCCGTAACGCTTTCGTAACGCCTCTGAATTGCTCCAAAAATGCTCTGAAATTTCCTGAAATCCCTCCAAAATACCCCTTAAACCCCCTTGGACCATAACGCACCTGAGAGGCTCCGAAACCTCCGAAAACTCCTCTGTAACGCTTCTATAGCAGCTCTGAATCTTGCCGAAAATGCTCTGAAAATTCCTGGAACTCCTCGAAAGTCCCTCTTAAATCCTCTCGGACCCCATGTAACGCACCTGAGAGGCTACTAAACCCCCGAAAACCCCGTAACGCTCTGAAATTTCCTGAAACGCATCTAAAATACCCCTTGGACCCCATATAACGCACCTGAGAGGCTCTGAAACCCCTAAGAACTTCTCGGTAACGCCTATGAATCCCGCCGAAAATGCTCTGAAACTTCCTGGAATGTATCTAAAATCCCACTTTACACTCCCTCAGATCCCATGTAACGTACCTGAGAGGCTCTGAAAACCCCCGAAAACTCTTCCGTAACACCTCTGACTCCCGCCGAAAATGCTCTGAAACTTTCTAAAACTCCTCAAACCCCTTCGGACCCCATGTAACGCACATGAGAGGCTCCGAAACCACCAAAAAATATTCCGTAACGCCTCTGACGCCAAGAATGCTCTGAAACTTCTTGGAACGCCTTTAAAATCCCCATCGGACCCCATGCAACGCACCTGAGAGGCTCCGAAATAGCTGAAAACTCCTCCGAAAACCTCTCTGAGATCTCCTGCTACCCCACTGAAACTCCTTGGGACCCTTTGAAACGCCCCTGTAAACTTCTTCCACTCTCCCGTCATAATTAAATATTCCTATGCACAATATTGGTTCTGCGTAGCTTTCCTTCTTTTTATGCAGGGCATAAAAAAGGTGCATAAATTAGAAGTGCATAAAAATAACATTCACAAAAAGAGGTTTTAGTGTTTATTTTAAGTAATTTGCAATTTTGCAAGTCAATAGAAAACAATGCATTCAAAATTGGAACCTAATGTTTCCTTAGAACAGTACAGTATAGAAAGGTGGGACAATTTTCATCGCATATGATGTTATTCTCAGTGCTGTCATGGTAAAATCAGAGCTGATTACTCAAAGTTTTCACATTTTAGCGCCCATATACGCGCTCTACACAAAATATGGGGATTTCTAATAATCTGGACGATATCTCTGTAGTGAAAAATAAAAAAAACTTAGTGTAACTTATTTCTCTCAAGTGTATTTCGTACGCATTTTTTTTATCTGTATTAACAAGATTTTTAGCCCTAGGCTAGTTAATCTCGGAACCCACGCATTGCTTCCCTTCCGGAGGAAGAAGTCCCCAAGCAACACACATGTTATATAAAAGTTACGACAGCGCAAGTTTTGGTTGTATAGAAGTTTATTTTACGTTATTTGAACACAATGTAAAAATTACGTCAAATAAACTTCTATACAACCAAATCTTGCGCTGTCGTAACTCTATTATAACATGTGTGTTGCTTGGGTCGGCGTTGATAGTCTTGGCGTGATAGTCAAGTGTTCTACCCATCATACCAGGTCTGCTCATTTCGCCTTTTTTACGGATAGCAATAGTGTATGAACGAGTCAATACAAAACTCAAATCTCATCATAATTCAAATACATGACGAATTTGTGCTATAACCATTTTCCCATTTCTAAAAAACTTCCCAGAAGAATTTCTTGAAAGGTTGTCTGGAGGATTTTCTTGGAAATTCGGAGAGGTATTCTAGGAAGAAATCCTATTGAAGTTATCTCAAATGGAGCTTTGGCAAACATCTCAAGATAAATTGCTGCTGCAATCAAAGAAAGAAATCATGCTAGAGTCTGTGGAGCAATTCCAGCATGAATACATGGAAGAAGCACTGAAGTTATTGGAGACGTTTGTTATTATTATTATTATTATTGGCTCTTTATTATGGGGATTTTCAGCCCGAGGCTGGTTCATCCCAGGGAGACGTTTGTTAGTAAAGGATTTTTTGTAAGAATTCCGAGAAGAATCCGTGAAGGAATTTCTGAAATAATAATTTTAAGAATTGCTGAAGGCATCTTCATGAAAATTTTCAAATTTGTGAAAGAATTTTTACACGATTTTATGAAGGAATTGCTGAAGTAAATTCAGAAAAGAATCGGGAAAGATTTCCTAAGTGAAGCCCTGGAGAAATTTCTAAAGAATACCATGGGGTACTTTGAGAAGGAATCCAGAAATCTTAAGAAATTTTCTAGAAAATTTCAAGAGGAATCTCTAGACTACCTTCTTAATGAATCTCGTTAATACTTTTATTTTAAAAAACTTTGAACGAATTTCAAAAGAAATCTTTGGAAGATTTTGTAAAGATATACTTGGAAACATATCTGAAGAATTTGTGAATTTCTTATTTTATGATAAAATCGTTGGATGAAATTTCTCAGTAATCCATTGAAGATATTCTTATAAAGTAGGCACTTGGATAAATCTCTGGATGAATCTCGAGAGACATGCATGAACAAATTTTTGGATGAATTTCCTGAGTTATGTTTGCAGGGTTATTTTTTTGAATCTCTGGAATCTTGAAGCAATTTCTAAAGGAACTTGTGAAAGAGTCTCTGGAAGAATGTCTAAATGAATCTCTGAAACAAATTCTGAAGTAATCACAGCAGGAGTTTGTTAAGGTGTCCCTGTGTAATTTTTATAAGAAATCAATGAAGTTTTTCCAATGATATCCCTAAAAAAAATCTGGAAAAACTTTGAAGAATTTTTTGAAGAAAATTCAGGAAGAATCCATAAAAAAAATAATTCAGGAATTTTGTTTAACAGTCTATTCCCTGGAAGAGTTTCTGAAAACAAAAATCTCTGGAAATTAATTCCGATTGTATTCATAAAAAAATAATCTGAAACAATCCGCTGAGGAAATTCTAAGGGAATCCATGGAAAAAATAATGGAGTTTTTAAAATAATTTCTAGGGTAAGCCCTGAAGAGATGTGTAGAGGAATCTAAAGTTAGTTTGTCATACCAGACGAATTTAAGTAGCATGGTCTGGACGAATTTCTATAGACATTATCAAGAAATTGAAAGGAATTCTTGGACATATCTACGAGCAGTTTTAGGAGGAATACAAGGAAGATTTTTTAAGGGATTCTTGGAGAAACTTCCGGATCAATCTGCCGAGGCATTTCCGGAGAATGATTACTGATAAGGTTGCTTGGAGGATTGGTTCCTCATCTAAAAGAGTATCTAAAGCTTTATGAATGAATTTTTTGAAAGATTTTGTAAAGGAATTCCTGGAAGAATCCTCGAAGGAATTGCTGAAGAAATCAGTGGTACAATATCTAAAACAATAACATAGAGACATTTGTGACAGAAAAGGGATTCTGAATGATTTTTTGAAAAATGCTTGCAGGAATTTCTAAATGAATCCATTATTTTTTTTTTTTCAAAAGAATCCCTGCAGGAATAGCTGAAGAAACCCCAGAATAAAAAAATAACTGTAGGAATATTTGGAAAGCTTTCTAGAAAATTCTTTGGATTTTTTTTTGGGAGAATTTCTACAAGAATTCCTGAAAGAATTTATGAAGAAGTTCATGGAGGAACTTTTGAAGCAATCTACAGAGGGTTTTCTTAAAATAATCACACGAGAAGTTTTGTATAGGAATTCCAGATGCAGTTTCCAAAAGGAATCCCGAAAAAAAATTCCAAATGTAGTTTCATAAAACTTTTTGATTTTGTTTTTGAATTTCTGAAGGATTCACTGAGAAGTTTCCGAAACTGTAGAGGGATTTCTGATGGAGTTGTCAAGAAACCATTCTAATACATTTCTGAAAGAATCTCTATTTGAAAAGATAAAGAGGTTTTGTGCCTTTTTGAGAAAGATTTCGTTTTTGAACTGCCGAAATCACTCAAAGGGGTTTTTCCCTCTTTCAAAATTTCAAGTTAAAATAAACAATAACAATAACAATAACAATGAAAAAATCTCTGATTCTTGATCCTTTGTGTTTTTTTTAAGAAATATCTCGAAATATTACAGATATTTTTGGAAAATATTGGGAACTAGCAAAACAGTTTTCGTGAGGTTCTAAGAACCATCATAAAACCAAAATAAACTTTTTTGAAAATAAAAATTGAGAAAACATAGTTAGAAGCATTTGACTATCCTTAGTTACTTTTTGTTTAAAGACACTACGCCGTCTTCAACCAGAGGTTGTACAGACTAAACAAGCACTAACATTAGACAACGGACTGACGCCGCTAGTCTTCATTTTCGAAGACACCTGTTGCCGCGATCAGGGTTTTCGAGATGGGGAATCAGTGTCCTTGATTGGAGTTTGAGGAACGACACAACTTTATTACTCCGTAGAATCACTTTGTACAACGAGGTTCGGGTGATGTGGTTTATTGCGCGTATGAAAGATAACTAAATAACAAATCTGATTTACACTTCGTCTTTTTGTCGTCAAGCGGGAAGATGAGTGGGCAGTAAATGGATCACTAAAATAACTAAAACGGACGCTATGAAATGAACAGATAGCACCACCGTAGCCTTGTGTGTTTGACGTAACTCGACTGCTGTCATGTGCTATCGTCCATATACGGTGGCGCTTTTGTTTTGATGCGGTGAGTAGCGGAAAAGTCGGCTTCAATGATCCAAAATCTACCTACGATCGGATCAATATCGGCAGCATCATAGAATGCTGCGACGGATCGATAAAAACTGTACGGCAGAACGAGTGCACTAGAGAATATCGTTTCGAGCAGTTAGACTGGTACAAATTTCACGTCGCGCGTGAACAACACCATTTCAATGAACTGTTTCCGAATTAGAGTTGTTTGAAGAATATTATTAGTTTATTTTCCATACGCCATTTTCAAAAGTTAGTGAAAAAATGTGCAAAAGAAATAACATGAAATAAAATTATTTCAGGTAGAAGCTCATACATGAACAAAATTTCATTCAAATTGAAATAGGTCTCGTCTACGCGATTGGTGCGTTGATCTGGAAATGTTTTATACATAGTAAATCAGTACAATAAGCAATGCCAAGGAACTCATCGTCCTTCCCGTCAAGTAAACTTTAACGAATGACATTTCGTTTCCCAACGTTCTTCCGCCGCAAAAAGAAAAAAAAAATACAAGCTAAAAGTGCGTGCTTCTGAAGAGCATCCACATTACACCATTTGCATTTGGCACTATCGTTTCCTGTTTTTACCACCACCAGTATCACAGTTCTTGCAGCACTTGGAAAACTTTTGCATCTCATTCTGTCTCTCCATCCCCCGTCTCCCCATCCTAGAGATATCAGCATCTTCCGGGAAAAGTGGCACTATCTCACCAGCCCAGAAGCCTTTGCAAAGCAGTCAGCTTTGCTCGAGGACTTTTCCAAAGAAAATTTATGTTTGCACTTTATCTTCCGCCACCGAGCGAGTCGAGTCGAGCGAGATAGTCGCACACTGTTGCTCGGTATCAGCCCTCCCCACTATATTTCACTGCCCTTCGGACCTCTCCGGTTTGAACCTCGACGACCTTCACAGCAAGTCAACTTTCGATCAAAACTAAGAACAATGGAAAATGGGAACTTTTTCAACATGCAGGATCGAAGTTCCACACGGGTCGGGTGGGAAGCAGGGTGATGAAACACCATGGTCAAATATTATTTCCTCTTCGCTTTAAGGGTGCGTTCCATCATCCGTCGTCTCTTAGAACAGGAAGCAATCAAACGAACTTTCTTCGCTGAATCTTTTCCATGGAATTTCTTTCGATGAAGCGAGAGCAACGGAATGTAGGAACTAATTAATCTGTGAGAGACTGTTGACGGATTATTAGATGGATTTATTTTTTTTCTTCCACACAAACTGCGACAAGTTCACGGTCGCCATGTCGTCAACAAAAAAAAATCTTCTATGGAGATGATCAAAAGACAAACATGAAGCCAATCATTCTGGTTGAATATTTTGGCAGATCAGAGTTCACATTTTTTGTTTACGAATAAACTGTAATGGGTAAACTACATGACTATCATGGCGTCTTCCGAAGTTCGTGTTTATTCACGGTCGCCATGTTATACACAATACCATTCTCAGTTCACAGATACGCTGAGACCTGTAGCGTGGTTGACTGCATGACCACTCAATAAGCGAGTGTCATTGAGTTTATTCCCCAGCCCTGGCACATGCAACGTTTCGTTCAGTCACTCTTCCCCTCCAGAACGATTGACACCTGCCTTTTTCTGAACCCATTGCGCTATTTAAACCGGATAGTTGAACTGCAAGAATACCATAGGAGGATGACAAACCTTATGAATATATCAATAGCTTGTTGTGGCTTCGTGGTTGTGCGGCTAGTGTCACCAAGCATTTAGTCGCATCGTGCTAGGAGCACGGGTTCGATTCCCGCCGCAGCTGTCAGGAAAAGTTTTCGGCTGTGCCACTGGGCGTTGCATGCTAGTCCGTTGTCTAGTGCCGTGCTTCCTTCAAAGAGCGAATAGATCACTGGAAGTACTAAACGTGTCCGTGTCTTTTTATAAGCTATGGAGCACTTCACGAACACTATCAATAACACATTCAGGAAATTGTTCAACTGAACCTGAATGAAATTAATCGCGGATTTCTATTAGAAACTGACATATTAGTAGCCAGCTTGCCGATTAGGGAAGCGCGAGCATCCTCTGCAAATTTAAGCCTACAAGCCTTTTTTCAAATTTTTCTGGCTGAATGTAAGATAAATAACAACCTTGTGTTTTCCTACATCGACGTTTCGATCCGTATCGTACCTCTCCTGAAGAGTTGAAGCATTCCAAAAAATACACAATAGCGAGAAGTCATCGATTGTTTTGTTTCATTCAAATGTATCAATCTCTCTACCGTCATTTAATCTTGTAGAGATAACGGTTAAAAGCAACGAGGCTTTCATCAATTTTCTATCTCATACAAAATGTATGGAATTTCAAAACTAACTGAATTTTCTCGAATAACTTTATTTAATTTTTTTTTACATAACGTTAACATATTCAGAAGAATTTGTATTTTTGGATATACTCAATTCAAGTTCGACAAAAAATTACATTATAGGTGCTCGATGTTAGACATACAGACGACAGGCATTAGGACGTTAGGCATAAATATGATAGGCATAATGAACGACTGGCATTTTTTGCGATTCTTTTAAAAGCTCATAAGGGGCTGTCCATAAACTACGTAGACTCTGAGGGGGAACGGGGGGGGGGGGGGGGGTCTGTCTAATGGGATACACTCGGAACTAACAATCATATGGATCTGGGCACCTTTCAGGGGAATTCAGGGGGTACCATTAGGGTCTCAGGAGTGTTTCAATGAATTTTAGGGGCATTGCATGGGGTCTAAGAGGTACCAGATGCACTCATTGGCATTTCAGAGGATCTCCGGGAGTTCAAGAGGTTCCACGGGATTTCAGGGTCACTTCGTGGATCATTGGCCCACAGGGGAATTTCAAGTGTTCTCGAAAAGATTCCAAGGGGGTCTCAGGGGGTACCTGGAAGTTTTTTTTTTTTTATTTTTATTTATGTGTATTTTAATTTAAATGCTAATTCTACACTCCGAATACCTGGAAGTCTGAGAGGCGTTTGAGGGAATAACAGGGGTTTCAGAGGCGCATCAAGGGGCCGTAGGGGTGTTTAAAATGGTCTCAAGAATCTCAAGAACGTTTTGGTGGGTTTCTGGGGGTACTAGGAGGTCTCAGAGGCGTTTCAGGGGGACTCAGTCACGTTGAAGGGAGTCTCAGGGTGTTCAATAAGGACTTAAGGTCGTTTCAGGGAGTCTCATGGGACCTGAGGAGGTTTCAGGAGGTTTCACGGAGTCTGTTGGGTGCTTCTGGGATCAGGGAGCCTCAGCTGCGATTAAAGTGTGCTCAGGAAGATTTCCGAGAGTCTCAGGCAGAGTTGATGTACACGTGCTGTAGTCCCATGTACGGGAGCCTCATTGCAAGCAAGCTCCCAGGAGCACAGTACATTTTGAGACCGAAAGTTGTGTGCCTCATTTTTCTCAAGATGTGTCTCATGAGCTTCGTCTCATGCGCCGATTAAATTGGAAAATTTCACGACAAAAACTTCCTAAACGAAAGAGAATTGAAACCTTAACCGTTGCATTGAGAGTCCCTAGTCGTATCGCATAGACCAACCAGACACTTGTGTTCTGTATGGAAAAAAGTTGTTGAGGTTCTTCGTTACCAAGAAGTTGTTTTTCACCTTAGATACCAACAGCTCACGCAGCGCATGAGACGAGCTCCCCGGGAGCTAGGTGCCTAGCTCGCACCCACCAGATTTTCGTGAGCCTCTTAGCAGCGCAGCACACTGCGATTTTGAAGTGCTGGGAGACAATTTGGTGGGAGGCTCGCTGTCACATTTATGTACACATGAGCAATGGGAAACTCTGGTCTCAGGTAATACCTGGAAGTCTCATGGGCGTTTTAGCGCGTTATAGGAGATTCAGAAGTGCTACAAGGAGTCGAAAGGGCATTCGAGGGGGTCTCCAGGGGGTGCCTAGAAGTCTTGGGCACATTGCAGGGGGCGACAGAGATCTCAGGGTCGCTTTAAGGGGCCGCAGTGGCGTTTAAGGTGGTCTACGTGGGTACCTGGGAGTCTCTGGCGCGCCTCACAGGTCTCAAGCGCGTTTCAGGGGGTATCAGTAGGGAGACTGAAGAGCGTTGTTCTAGGGGTTTCAGGGAGCTTCGTGGGGTTTCAGAGACGCTTCAGGTGGACTCAGGAAGTTCCAGGAGCCTCAAGGGCTTTTTATGGGGCCTGGGAGGAGTTCGAAAGTGCTCCAAGGGGTCTCAGGGACGTCTCATGGGGTCCCAGTCAGATTGAGGAGGTTTTTCATGAGGATTTCAGGCACTGCTCTGGAGCTCCCTGAATGCCTTTGATACGCCTCTGAAAAAGCTTAGATGGCTCTAAAACGAATATCAATCTACTTAATTTTATAGGTGTTAGTACTTTCTAGAAGTGTGGTAATCCGTTTCTTTATTCGGTACGCTTCAATTTTGAATTATGTTATCACATGCACCGCAAAAATCCTACCCCTAAAACGTGTCATGCTGCACAATGATTAATCTTTCATCAAACTGCAGTTAACACAACTATTTTCTAGCAAAATCTTTTGAGAAAACGAAACTGAAAATTCAAAAAAACAAATCTCTAACAGTTCACTTTTTAACCGATTTTTATCCACACTCTCTGAACACTATCGTTTATAAAATATATGGGATTGGAATTTTCTTGGACTTTTCGAAGGAGTCAGGTCGATGGGTCACTGGGTCAGGCCGGGTATAAAATGACCAACGCAAGTAACAATGATAGCTGAATATCCGCTTATTCAGTAGGCTGTGATCATGGCTGTGGCTTATTTTTCAAAAGTTGTTGAAACTTGGAATTCGTAAGCTCTTTTGGATTCAAATGACATGAAAAGAGAAACCTCTGAGTTTGAAGCAAAACTATTGAGGTTTGGAGATGGCGCAATAATCTCAAAGTTGAATTTTCGAGTAATAAAAAGGTGTTCTCACTTCAAGTGCCATAACTTTTTCAATTTCCAACCGATTTTCAATTTTTTTTCTTTGAATCTCTCACAAACTAAATTTCGTATAAACTCGTAGAACATAACATTTTTCCAAAGTCACGCAAAATATGAGTTTTTAGAGTCTTAATTTATTTTTTTTTCTTTTTTTTTCACAAAAAAAATAACTTTAGGGTGAACTTTTTAAGCGTTTGGTCAATTTTAAATTTTCAAGAGTGCGTTTGCCTAAAAATGCTGTGAATAAAAAATACTTTAAAAAATCAATTATACTACCTAGCAGTGATAACTCTTTCTCGTGCTTTCGAATGCCCATTTCATCAAAACTGAATACACAAATATACCACGGCTTTTATTTACTCATGACAACGAATGGAGCAATAATATCAGTAGGAATGGTTGGCTCGGAATCATTAGATTGTCTGTGGATGGTGAAGCGTGGGTCTTAATGTTAATAAAAATCCATTTCATCGCACCAGTAATCATATCGTTTTTCTTTTTTTTTCAATTTTTATTTCTGTGTATTTTAACCTAGGCTAATTCTACAGTTACTCGTTTATCTGGCTTTTAATGTTTGCAATGCTCTGGTCATCATTTTTGTACTCTAGACATCTTCCCCATACCAGATACCCATTTTGTATGGTTTTAGAGTCTAAAACTTCATTAAACAGCCGTCATCTTGAATTTTCAGACGCCATCTTGAATTTTAGACCGCCATCTTGATTATTCTGGACGCCATTTTTGGACTACAGACATCTTCCCCAAACTAAGTATATACCCATATTGCATGCTTTTAGGGTCTAAAACTCTATTAAACAGCCGCCATATTAAATTTGAAGTCGCTATCTTTGATTTCAGGCCACCATCTTGGATATTTTAATCGCCAGACATCTTCCTCATACCAAATATACCCAGATTGAATGGTTTTAGGGCTTAAAATTCCATTAAATAGCCGCCATCTTGAATTTGGAGCCGCTATCTTGGATTTTATGCCGCCATCTTGAATTTTATTCCACCATCTTGGATATTCTGGTAGTCATTTTTGGACTCCTGGCATCTTTTGCATAACAAATATACCCATACTACATGGTTTTAGGGGCCTAAAAATCCATTAAACAGCTGCCATCTTGAATTTTGAAGCCGCCATCTTGGATTTTAGGCAGCCATCTTTGATATTCTGGTCGTCATTTTTGGACTCCAGACATCTTCCCCATACAGAATATACCCATATTGCTTGATTTTAGGGCTCAAAACTCCATTAAACAGCCGCCATATTGAATTTTACGCGACCATCTTGGATATTTTTATCGTCATTTTTGGACTACAGACATCTTCCTCAAATATAATCATATTGCATGGTTTTAGAGCCCAAAACTCTAATAAACAGCTGACCTCTTGAATTTGGAGCCGCCATCTTGAATATTAGGCTGCCATCTTGAATTTTGGACATCGTGGAATTTCCTGTCTCCATCAGTGACAGAATTCGTCAACCATGCTAAGGGTTACACAAATCGCCGCAGTTTGATGTGTCGCGTAATGGGCCTCCTAAGCAACACGACTTGTTTGAAAACCAGTATCAGCAACATCATTGCAATTTATTCACTGTTCGTAATGAGGACAACAGAACACTATCGTTTCTTCTTTGAAACGCAAAAAGCGCAGATTCTATATCGTTATGCAACTTGAGCCAAAATGGAAAATGGAAAAAAATATGTCCGGACTCGAACCATGGACAACTAGGAGTATTAACCACTCACCTTACATACTGCACCAGAAGTTCTGTAAGAGATTTGCTGCTCAACACACCATAAAAGCTACTGAAGTTGAGCGTTACTTCATTGCACCTTCTTTCTCACAAGTTTAAAAGCTGTCAAAATGAAAAGACGCGCAAGTTTTCCGCAACACATTTGGAACATAATCTGTACAAACAAACCAAAGTAAGATGTTTCCATAAATCGATGTCAAACACGATGTTATTTGTGATTTCTATGAAACAAAGCCGCAACTAAACGATATTCGGAGTTTAAATGCAACTCAACTGACAAGATGGAAGTTGCGTGTGGTTTTATTTCAACTCTTTTAGACCGTAGGTAGCATAGAAAGTCATATTTTGGATGATGTTGCAGGTGCTGGTTGAGCTTGGTTCAGTTTTATATTCGGCCAATTCTACCGGTGCTGGTCCGGTGATCACTAAAATGGCCATAACTACGGAACGCTTTGACCGATCCGGGCCATTTTTAATAATAAACTATGCGGTAAAATTCCGGTTCGATTCGGGATGGGGGGGGGGGGGAAGTGCCTTAAAAGTGCGTGAACTTTTTTGCACACAACATACACATACACACACATAGACACACACATCAATTCGTCGAACTGAGTTGATTGGTATATGTGACTTGACCCTCCGAGCCTTCTATACAACATTCGTTTTTTTAGAGAACATAGTACACTTAGGTGAACGAGTATCATAAAAATGACTACTTTGACGAATAGTTTGTTCGGGACAAAGATAGACAACATAAATATCTACAAAAGCACGTTAAAAGATTTGAATTTGGTCAAACGGTTAAAAAGTTGTAAGACTCTAAATATATTTTTTGTGTAAAAAGAAGAAAAAAATAGATTTAATCTTTAAAAACTCATATCTTGTGTGACTTTGGAAAAATTTTATGTTCTACGCGTTTATTTGAAATTCATAAAAAAGATTGAAAATCGGTTGAAAATTGGAAAAGTGATGGCACTTGAAGTGAAAACACCTTTTTATTACTCAAAAAATCAACTTTGAGGCGATTTCGCCAACTCTAAATCTCAATATTTCTGGCTCAAACTCAGAGGTTTCTCTTTTTATGTCATTTGTATCCAGAAGAGCTTACGATTTCCAGGTTTCAACGATTTTTGAAAAATAAGCCGCAGCCTATTATTTAATTATTTTTTTTCATCAACCTTAAAAACTATTAATTCAGCCATTGTACAGCAATATTGTTTGTTGGGAAATCGAAAGAGAGATACAGTTGTGAAAATAAACTCGATTAGGGTTGTGCTTACAATGTTAACATTTCATTCCAAAACATCTTTATGGAACCGTTATTGAAGACCTTCAAGTTCCTTAAGTTTTTAATCATTAAAAGTTTAATCAGTTCAACAGAAACTTCATATGTATATTCTTATGGTGGTTCTGAGGACCAATTTGATTCAATTTTATTCGAAAATGATGCTTTAGTTTTTACTTTTTTCCATAGATTCGACCATTACTCTGCAGATTGGACTCCGATTTATTTGGTTTTTGTTGCTCAATTAGTTACCTGAAATGAAAGAGAAAGAAAGAGTTTTTTTTTAGTTTTCATTGAACGTTTTATTATTTTTATCAAATTTTTAGTTGAAATCTACAAACCAATATAAATAAGGGAAAATTTTCAAGCTACAACCATATTACTACATGTCCCTAGGATAATAGTTTGAATAAACTGCTTATACCTTGCTCTGCATATTCAGCAGTAACAGCTTGTGTGCTCCCAATTCAATGGCATTACCTTCAGTTCCATAATTAAACGTTTTACGACTCCGAGAGCAATCGACTACATAGTTCCAGCATCTTGATAGACCATTTGTTCTTATGTTGTGCCTCAATTAAAGAAGAATTGCTGCTGTTGCATACACGTACATTGTATCCAGCGCAACCACAAAGTCAGAGCAGTGTGAGGAGGTGAACGAACAACCATAACAAGAACATCCAGAATCAGAGAAACCTGCTCCTGCTCCTGCGAGGAGCAAAAAGTTCAAGCTCATGTGGAGCAGCAGCCAGCAGCACCCAGCATCAAGACGCTAGGAGACAATGCTTTCACATTCCTACTACTAGACCTCCTGGCTGGGGAAGTCGTTGCACGACGACGACTATAAGCTAGCGCAGCACAGCGATGACACCACGCACGTAAGGTGGACGGGCAGGCAGACAGCCGGGTGGGCGAATCCAACTGTGTGAATGGCGCAATAAACGCACGAAGGACGACGACGACGGCGAGCATCATCCCCCGCAAAACATCACGCAATCGCCCATCCATGTAGGGCTGCGATGGGTCCAAATACATTTGGAGCAGAAGCACACGTGTGTGGTGGTGCTGCTGCCTGTCACATCAGCCAGCACCAACTGATTCGTCTTCAATTCTTCCTGGCGGCTGTAGGGGATGGTGGGTGATTTATGAGAACTTTGGATTGGATTTGTCTGGATTTAAGCTTTTCGTGTGAAATGTTTATGAAAAAGTCCTCACGAAAATGAAGTATTTGCAGCTATTATCAACACACAATGTTGTTTAGGTTTCTTGCGAGATGAACTTGACGCGATGGAAAGGAGGAAGTAGTACTACGAAGAACACTTGCAGAACTTCATGGAACGATACTTCCAAACTTTGCACTCGAAAACGAAGATAATTGCCTAAATTTATCTTTAAGTGCTAGAAAATTGTGTCCAGAAAGTGGCAAATCTCATGTTCATAAACTTGAGACAAAAATTCAAAATTAAATTTGTATCCACCTAATTTATCCAAAAACTCTAAAGTAAATTCTTGAAAGTTGTAGATGTAACAAGCTCGCAGCTGTCCCTAGTGAATTCTTCAATAAAATATGGGATTTGAGAATAAAATTTTACCAAAAAGGTTTCGAGAAACTCCCAAGTTTGCCCCGCTCTTCCTTACATCACTCTGGTGGTAGGCATCACCAGCATTAACTAATGACCACGATTAAAAGCGAATACATTAAATCTCCTCGGTATGGCCGGCTCATCAGGTCCCCAGGTAGAGGTTGGCAGGGGGTATTAATTTACACATGAAGCGCCACGTACCTAGCTTACTTCGACGGAGGTGGGCTCGTGCTTTAATCGTCGCCATCGTCGTCGTCGTCGCTGAGTTCCCATTTTGGGATAAAACCGATTCATCGTTAATACCCGGCCTAGGAAAGAATGTCAGCAGCCTACACGCAACAATCTGTTGGCGGGCGCAACCTGTTCGCCTAGGTCGACCCCGACTGCTTTTGATGAGGACGATTGCTGTTCCAACTTGGATGGGGGTTTTGGGGAGGGGGATGGCAAATTACACGGTTCATTCGTTCGTATTAATCGATTCCGGCTCTAATTGGGATTGACGGCGGTGGTTCCACAGGTTCCAATACTCATTTGTTGGAGTCGCGCCGGGTGACTGGGAACAATTTGTCTTAAGGAGCAGCGATGGAACCACCTGAGAAAGGCACATGCAACAACCTTCGTGTTCGTTATCGAGACAGGGTTTGTCGATAAAAATGAATGGCATAGCGGAATGAAATTGGTGTTCGAATATATGGAATACATAATTAAATATAACTAATGAATTTACTCGCTAGATTTCAAACAATGTTTAACTTGTGCTTTTAACCCTCTAATACCCAAATTTTTGATTTTGATCTAAATATCATTTTTCGTCATCTAAAATCGATTTAAACATGTTTTGGATGATGATTCTTTTTAATTCTTGATTTCGTGAATTTCTGTTTTTATTTTTCTAATTTTTATTTTTGAACATCCCCACACTTTTATATTATTCCTGGAAGACAATTTGGGGAACGGATTTTTTGAGATGAAAACATTTTGAGATTTTATGATGATTGTTGAAATATTATTATTTTAATTTTTTTTCACAGAAAATTTTATTTTCCGTGTAATTTCAAGGAAAATAATTTTAGAGTGTATTCGACTCCCTTAAACTATTAAACAAGGATATAATGACTTGGGAAAAATTTAAAATATGTTAATTGTAGCGATTCTATACAAAATAAACAATGACTTCTAAAAGATGACTGAAACATAAGTTTTTCAATGATTTTTTAAAAATGTAAATACGCTTTAAAATACACCAAAAATCATTTTGAGATATACAGAACAGTCCTAAATATCAGCCAAAAATACAAAAAAAATTTGATTTTCCACGAAACAAAAAAATACAAAAATGCTCAAAGTATACCCCGTCTAAAGGCGGGATTGGGTATTAGAGGGTTAATCACTGGTATTAGATATGCAGATATACCTCGATTTAAAGGACTTTCGATTATATAGACTCTCGATGTTATGTACTTCGATTAGAAACATATTCTTCCTCGATTTTATGTACATTGTTAATGGTAAAATTTTTAATATCCAATCAGGTAAAAAATTGCAGTTTTTTCTTTATGATAACTAATAATGCAGGGGTTTTCAACATATAACTAGTGGATCATATCACCTACCAAAGGTGGCTCCAAGATCCACTCCTTACCCTACCCTTCTAATAAATAGTCCTCCCCGTGACAACTGTGGAGGTGCTGTGGATTCCACGGTTTCTAGTAGCAACGGTTGTCGAACTAACATTCCTTCCCGTTCCCGATGACCATAAGGACGTGACCGGCGCCTTTATTGACTTTTTAATGCTGAACTCTCGAAATGTGCACATTGAGAATGGTTAGCTAGTCCCAAGCTTTCACATTTATTGGTTCTCTGTGCTCCGATTGTTCTGGCGAATCACGGAGTAGCAACTAACATGTGTACGGTTAGCTTTGCTTTGCTTGTAATGCAGGGGTATTCAGCCTTTTGACATCGGAGCACTTCATGTCAATAAATTGTTTTGTGGGGCGTCCATAATAGAGCCAAAGCATACATCATGACAAACTAAGTTTTATATATTTACCTTAATCTTATAAGGTACACCGGGGCAAGTTAAAAGGGGTAGGGTAAGATGAAACACGAAGTTTTGAAATAGATTTCAATACAATTTGGAAAATTTTCTTTCGCCAAAAGATTGTTTGCATCAAAAACTATGTGTTATGGCATTCAAGCTGTTTACCATCATTGGATAACATCATGTTAACTCGCTGTTTCATCTTGCCCCACCCGTTTCAACTTGCCCCGGTGTACCTTATTTCCGTTTCAGACTCCGTTTTTATGAAAATCTCTCTCTTCATCGATGATCACGATGAGCGGAGTATTTGGGGTGATTCTCTGGCGATATTTTTTACAGACTTTTCCTCAAAGCTTTCTAACAAACTTCTTTCAAAATTTCTTATGCCTTCCTTACCGGGACTTGTAATATATTCTTGATATTTTTGATAGATGTCTTATACTATCTTGGTGTGTACTCAGATCGAAATCCAAAATATGGAGGAATCTCTGAAGGAACCGTGAAATTTCTGATATAGTTCTACGAATATTGAAGAAGTCCCTAAAGATATTTCCGGAAGTATCGCTGAAGAAATTTCAGAAGGAATTTCAAAAAAAATGGAGAAAATTCTAAATATTTTAAGAATTTCTGAAAAAAAAGAATAATTTAAGAACCCATAGATGGATTTCCGAAGAAATTCTACGAGGAATACTTGAAGAAACACCTTGAAACCCATGGTGGATTACCTTACAGAAAGTCTTACAGAAAGAGATATTTTTGGAAAATGAAATCCTGGAGAAATCCCCTAATAAAAATCCTAAAACTTTTTTTTAATGAACTCCTGAAAGAATCCATAGAGAAATTCCTAGAAATGAGCTTGGAGGAAATCGTGGAAAAAATTCTGAGAAAATGCATAGAGGAATTCCCGGCGGAATTTGTTGTGAAATATCTGTGTGAATTTCTGCACGATTCTCTGCAACAATGTATTCCAGCATTTCCGTAAGAATCCTTATTAGAATCTCTGAAAGAGTGTGTAGAAAAAAAAATCTGAAGGAATCCTTGGAGAATTTTCTATCTTTGGAGAAAATTATTCAGAAAGCTTCTAAGAAAATTTTGAATTTCTGATTCCTAATGTATCTGTGAATCATTTTCTAAAAAATGATGGAGTATTTTTGAGAAAGTTCATGGAAGGATTGCTAGATGAATGCTTTGAAAAAAATCTGGAGGAATCTCTGTGAAAAAATAAAATAAATTAAAGATAAATGAATTTCTAGAACAATTTGTACAAGATTTTTTGAACGAAATTCTTGAAGTATTTTCTAAAGGAATTCATACAACATTTTTGAAATCTATACGTGCAAGTCTATTTTAGGAAGTTCTTCGAGAAATTTCTCGAGGACATTCTCAAGTCTAATTGAATATCTAGAAGGTTTTGGGAAAGAATTTCTGTCTGAATTTCTTTAAGATTTCCGGGATGATTATTTTAAGTATATCTACGAGGAGTTTCCAAAGGAGTCCCTGAAAGAATTTCATTAAGAATCCCTGGGAGATTTTTTCAGGAAGACGTAAAAGATTTTTTTAAACGAAGCGTAGGATGCATTCCAGCAGGGGTCCATGAAAGAATTACCAAAAAATCTGTGGCAGTTTTTTTTTTTTCAAAGTAATTCTTGGAGAAATTTGTAAGGAAATCCCTGGAGGAAAATCTGAAGACATTATTAGTCGAATTAATAATAAAAGCTATGGGAGATTTTCTGAAAAAAAAAATAACCCGACAAATTTGGGGAAATTATGTGCGTCTTATGGGCTCTCAAGGAATTTTAAGGGGACTAAGGGAGTATATGAAAGTTTCAGGGGAATAAATAAGAATTGCTTGATAGCGTTCCAAGAAATTCCAAAAGCTTCCAGGGAATCTCAAAAGATTATAGGGGGTTTCAGGTGCGGCACTGGAGCTCCCTGAATCTTCCTGAAACGTATGAACCCTCTTCTCTGTAAAGCTCATCAGAACTTCCCAGAACAGCGTTGGTTCCATCTTTAATTCCCAGGAACTAACATGGCTATGGGAGGATTTTCTAAAAAAACAACTCTAAAAATTTGTGGAAATTTACGAATGGATCTAAAATTTTTTTCAAAGGTCCCTGAGATTTCTGAAGAAATCCCAGACAATTGTCTGCCACAAACTAAGAATTAAAAAATAATAATTCTGGATCAATTTCTAAAAGCAAACCCCAGAGAATGTTTGGCAATAAAACCTTGGAAGATCGTTTGATCGTATGCAGGGTTTTCTGAAGAAATCTCGGGAAATTTTTATACAGAATCTCAAACACAACCAGAAGTTTCAGGAGGAATTACTAGTGGAACGTCTGAAGAAATTGGAAGTTGCTGTGGAAATTTCTGGTGAAATCCTTGGAAGAATTTCCAAAGTAAAATCAGTACAAATTTTCGAAGGAACTTTTGAAACATTTTCTGAGAAACTCTGGAACAAGCTCTGGAATAGTTTCTGAAGGCACCGCTGAAAATTTTATTAAAGGCATCTCTGGAGAAATTTTCAAAAAAATGTCCAATGAAATTTCAGAAGGAATCTCTAAACGAACTTTTGCAAGTATACTTTTACATATTTTTTTTTGGGAAAAATGTGGAATTCCAGAAGTCAATCATGCAAGATGTTTTGAAAGATTTTTTTTGTAAAATTTGTAGAATAGAAACAATTTCTAAACAGATTCCTGAAGAAAATTTCCGAATGGATCGATGCAAGCTTTTTTGAAATAATCCGTGAGGGTATTTTTGGCCGAATAATCGGACAAATTTCTGATCGATTTTTTTACAAAGACTTTTTAGAAGAATTTCTTAAGAAATTTTTGGTAGATTTCCTAAAGGAATCTCCAATAGATTCTCCACACGAATGCCTAGAGTCTCTGACCCGAGCAGATGAGAATAGCAAGTTAATAACTACGAAATCACATAACCTGTTTTTATATCTTGTTTTGTTATTATTAAATTATCAAGGCATAGCTTTACCATAATTTTGTTGGACAACCTCATTTTGTTATAATCAAGTTATTGATATTCATCAACTAAATTTCATTAGAATAACATGTTTTGTTGAAGTACAAGTTTAGTTATTGTTGTACTATTGATCAACTTATCAGCAATAGCACAACAGTAACAAGTTTTGAAATCACAGCAGCAATTTGACAATTATTTCCTGTTCCTTTGTGTTGTTCTATTTTTGTATTTAATTAACCTTCCAGCGCGCGCGCCATCAAACAACCGAAACTGCACCGCGCTCGCGCTGTATACGAAAAGCGAGGTTTTTTGGTAGTGTTGTACTTTTTACAACAGCGCGCGCGCTGAAGGGTTAAGAAGGAAATTTATGAACGACTCCTTTTAAGAATTCCTTAAATAATTTTCGGATAAGCACTTGGAAGATCTGGAGGAACCTTTCGATAAATCAGTGAAGATGTCTTCAAGAGAACTCCTGACGCAACATTCTTAGATTTTCCGAAGGTAATTCTTCTGAGCAATTATTAGAACTCTTGGCAGAATCTTTTGAAAAAACCCCTAGAGAATCCCTCGGAAAAAACTTCTGGTGAAATCCTCATAGAAATTTTAAGAGAAATCTTAAGATGAACTTCAGGACTATTGATCACAGGAAATTCTAAAGAAATCCTTGAAGGGATTCCATGCAGGATTCTAGAAGAATTTCTAGAGGAATCTTTGAAAATCCATGAAAGATTCAGTCGAAGAACTCTCGGAGAAATTTCTGGAAGATTTTTGGAGTCATTTACGGAAAAGTTTATGACCAAATCTGTCGACAAATATCTGGAAGAATTTTATGACAAATTCACTTGATAAATATAAAAGGAGTTTCTGACGGAATCCTTAGAGAAATAAATAGAGGAATTTTAGAAAAAAAAATACAACAATTTCTGGTGAAAGTCCTGTAGGAATCATCAGAGGAAGTTCAGGGCAAATTATAGCAAAATTTTTGGAGGAATCCTTGTAGAATCCAGGAGTAATATTCGACATAATTCTTGAATCCAGGGAAAAATCGGAGAAATTAAAACAAAGTTTCCAGAAAAGTTGTAATAATCTGTTCAATATTTCCAATATCCCAAAAATTTTCTGCAAAACTGTTGAGCATTCTAAAAATTCTTCAGTTTCTATGCTAAAAAAACAAAACAAAGTCACAAATTGCTATCGACGATCAAACTTTTTCAAGTACACGTGTTGATTTCAAAACCGTGTTCCGAAAACAGTTAAAGTAGAACAGTTTGTAAATTACTTTTCGATCATTTGAAAATATTTCTTACGTCAGAGTGGTGAACCTCATATTATTGGCGGGTTTGTGAGACAAAGCGAATAATTTTATATAATAAGTATTATAACTTATTTAGTAACGAGTTTGATATCATAGCAAATTCTGCTCTCCGATTAATATCAATATCATATTAATATCAAACTTTGTTATTGAAATATTTTCCGAATTCACTGTTATTAAGTTGTTATTGAAACTAAGGAAACAAGTTATTGAAATGGTTTTCCAGAAGCATTTTTTTGTTATGGAATTTGTTATTTTGCCGCTTATGACAGACAAGTTTATAACACAATATGTTATGGTAATAACTTAAAAATAATCGATTTTATTATTCAGTTATTTTGCCCAAATAACATAGCTCCTTATGATGTTGTTATTCCCTTCTGCTCGGGGAAATGATTTGTGAAACAGTGGTGGAACAGTGACATGATCACTTTTGAGTACATCATTTATTTTTCGACCAAATGACGTTCGGCCAAATAACCCGGACATATGTGTCTAGATCGTAAAGGTATACTAACACTTTTTCACGCAGGGTTAAAATCTGCCTCAAGATTTAATTTATAAAGCTTGTTGTATATCCTGCACAAAAAAAAAACAATTGCACCAGTACTGTACATAAGAAAATATAATAAAAGGGTAACTGTGGCAATGGATCCCGAACAAAATAAGGTCTCATGAAGATCGAAGAAATGGAGGACCAGATGGGTGAATGAGAGATTCTTAAGGAAGCAGCAAAAGGCAGTATCAGTTCACTTCCGGGTGTTCCGAGGGGATTTCAGAGAGATTCGGAGATTTCAACGGACTCACCGGAGTGCATGAAGATGCTTCAAAGGCGTTTCAATAGGGTTTAATGGCGTTCTATGGAAGCTGCATAAGATTTTCAAAGGGCTTTGGGGGTTTAGAGGTGTTTCAAAGAAGCTATAGTACAGTTTCTGAGCGGTTCCAGGGACTTTTCAGGGATATTTCAGAGGCGTTCCTGTAGAGTTTCATTGGGTTTTGGGATGGGTCTTGGGGGTGTCTAAATCCAGGAGGAGTTAAAATTTTAATGACCGCTTTAACATATTTCAGGACACTTGCAGGGGTTCTCAAAGGGTACCAGGGGGTTTATTGCGATTCAGAGAGCATCAGAGAAATTTCGGGCATCTCAGGAGGACAAATTGTGGTTTCAAACTGGTTTCAGGTGAGAGGTTTACACAGAGTTTTAAGGGGCTTTTGAGCCGTTTCTGGGGTTTAATAATGCGTTACCATCGTTTACAGGAGTTTCGGAGCTTTTCTGGAAAAATCAGGTCCATGTCATTCAGGGGTCTCAAGGGGTTTCAGGGGCGATTTAAAGAGTCCCAGATATTTTCAGTGTTATATCATGGAGTCCAAATGAGTTTCAGGAGGTCTCAAGAAGTTTCAGTGAGTTTTCGTGGCCATTCCGCCGGTGTTTATGGGGGTCTTAGGGGTTCCAGGAATGTATCGGGTACTTTACGAGAGTCTCAGGGGGGTTTCAGAGGCGCTTCAGGTGTGATCTAAAGGCACTCATAGACATTCAGAAGGTTTTTAAAGGTGTTTCAGATAACATGTCCAAGAGGGGCTTTCAGAGAATTTACGGGGTTTTGGGACGTTTAAAGGGCGTCTTAGGGGCTCTCAAGGGGTTTTAAGGGGCTTCAGGGTGTTTGTGGGAGTTTCAGGGGACTGATATGAGTTTAATAACGCATTCGATGTATTCGTTCGATACATGGCATCCATGCCTAATTTGACCTCCTATAATTTTTCACACTTGTTCGCAACCTAGCGAATACTATCATATGTATCATTTCATTATCCACTTTGATCTCTACTCCCTTACACTCTGAGTAGAAAATGAACGATGAGGCCATAAAATGATTAACTTAACGTTTCAAGGAATCTCAGAAGCTTTCATGGGTGTTTCAATGAATCTCAAAAGATTATAGGGGGTTTTCAGATGCGCCCCTGGAGCACCTTGAATCTTCCTGAAACGTATGAAATAGAGTATCAACTCCCTTCTTTAAGTCTCACTTGAAACTCCCGGAAATTTCGTTGGTCTCATCCCGAATCCCCAGGAATTGAATCTATATTGGAGAACAAAGTTTCCTTATTTAAAGCGCCGAAATGATTTATGCACATATTTCCAACTTTTGTGTGCTAATTAAATGTGTGCCACCAGTCTATGAAACAAAAAAAAGGCTTCCGTATTGTTGGCGCAACACTACGATGAAGGGCGTAGCCAGCTTTTCCGTCAAATGGGGGGGGGGGGGATTTATTCGTACGTTTTATAATTAAACGCAACATGATGAAATTGAATTTACCAATATGTATTATATTCTAAAATCTAAACGCATTATTCGACGCTGAAAAAAGCTCACCTGTTCTACACAGATCAGCGTTGTCATATGCCGAAAATCAATGCTTCCTGGAAGATATAAACCAGGGAGTTTCTCATCCCAGAGCATAATCCTATAAAAATGTCAATTGACGTACACCCGGAAGGTTTCTTGGAAGAATTCAAGAAGGTATTCTCATAAAAGCTTTGAAACTATCACTGGGGAAAACTCTCGAGGTATTTCTTCAAGAATTCCTGAAGGAAATCCATGAAGAAATTCTAGGATAAGTCCTAAAACAACCCTTGAAATATTCCCGGGGGATTTTCTGAAAAAGTCCCTTGGCAAATTTTTGAAACAATCTCTGATGGAATTCTAGAGGAACATACTCAAAACATCATTGAAAAACTTCTAGAGGAGTTCTTGAAAAAATCGATAACTAACTTTTTGGTGGAATTTTTGAAGAAAAAAAAAACAGAATGTTTTTCCTGGAAGAATCGTAGGGCGAATTTCTGAAGAAATTCCTTTGTAGAAGCTATGGGAGGTGTTCTTGAAGGAAATCATGGATCAGGAGCCCGAACCAATCTGTGGATAAACTCCTAACAGATCTCATGACGATAATTGTGAAAGAACTCCTGGATGACTTCTTGGAGAATTTCCTGGCTCCTGTTCGCATCCCTCTTGAATAATCTTCAAGAATTCCAATACAAATCGCAGAAGGAATTCCTCTAGAAATCATTGAAGCTATTGAAAAAAAAATCTTCATGTAATTCTGGAGAAATTCTTGGGTGCATTCCCGAAAAAGATGATGGAAGGATTTCTGAAATTTCTGAACATTTATTCAGAATTCTTTGAAGAGATTCTGAGAGGAATTTCAGAAAGCATCACTATTGGAATTCCCTGTAGCCGTCCCTGGAAGAATTTCTGAACGAATCCCTTGAGAAATTCCTGGAGGAATTCCTGAAGAAATCCTTGGAGGAATTTGTAGGAGAATTCCTTGTGGAGTCCTTGGAGGTACTCGTGGAGAAACTCGTGAAGAAATCTCTGAAGGAATTGCTGAAAGAATTCCTTGAGCAATTCCTAGAGTAATCTCTGGAAGAATTCCTGCTGAAATTCCTGGAGGAATCTCTGGAGAAAGTCCTAGAGGAATGCCTGAAAGAATTTCTGGGGTAATTCCTGGATGTAATCCTGGAAAATGCCGTGAGGAATGCCTAGTAGGAATTCCTGGAGAAATCCCTGGAGGATTTCCTGGAGGAACTGTTGGAAGAATTCTTTGAGAAAATCATGCATCAGTTTATGAAGGAATTTCTGCATGAATTCCTGGAGAAATCTCCGGAGGAATTCCTGGTGTAATTGCTGAAGCATTTCTTGAAAGAATTCCTGGAGGAGTCCCTGGGAGAATTCCTCGAAGAAATATTGGAGGTATGGGTGAAGGAATTCCTGGAGAAATTGCTAGAAGAATTCCTGGAAGAATCTCTTGATGAATGGTGGAGGAATCCCTAGAAAAAAAAAAAAGATTCCTAGAGGAATTTCTGGAGGAAATCCTGAAAAAATCCTTGGAGGAATTTCTGGTACTACCTGGAGAAGTGCTTCGAGGAATCACTGGAGGAATTCCATAGGGGAACTTACGTATTTTCGGCAGTTTTGTTCTCTTCGTCATGTTTTTTAAACCTCTTGAACTCAGAGTTAGGCCCAAATCCTTCCCAACCTAGCTGAATTATATGACCAAGTTTCAGGCAATTTGGACGACAAAAACCCCCCATGACGAAGAGAACAAACCTGCCGATAATACCCTAAGTCACCCTATCTGTAGGAATTTTTGCAGAATTTCACAGAGGAATCCCTGCTAGAATCCCTTTTAGCTCCACAATAAATCAAATATTGTACGCGGAGAAATTCTCACTGCTGACATTGAAATATATCATCTGTTACTTTTCACGTGCTAACAAATCGAAACAGGTTGAACATCACTGCAGCTTTCGGGGAAAAACCCTCCCTACTAAACGCGAAAACCACACCACATTGGCACCCAGGACCCAGGACCCTTTCCTACCATTACTGCCTTCGTTCTTCCAACCAAACAGATCTGCAACCCACGCACAACACGGTCGGAAGGTGGAAATGGAGACCTCCAATTCTCACATTATTCCAAAACCCTCCACCATCAGCCGCACAGCTCTGATTCTATAGCAACAAAAACGGGAGTGTATGTAGGAGCGTACGGCTGCTGTTGGATCCAACGGATCCCGAACGGCAAGGACGACAAAATGTGAAAAACGAGCGTGCACACAGGTGTGCATTCCAGTCAGCGCTCCAGCCTAGGACAACCAACATACATCTACGAGAATAAACCCAGTCGCGCCGGCGAGGACGACGTAGAGCTAGCTACCACCCGTCGTGGAGCCAGGATGAGAATAATATGCAAAATTTATGTCTGGTGAAAGGGTCGTCGCGCGGCAGCTTTCTCCTGCTGCCGTGCCGCAGCCGTGGTCGTGATCGCACGCTAAGGATCTCGTCGAAAGCCATTTTGTGCGCAGTGATGCATTTTGAGGTTGTTAGAGGTTTAGCCAGGCAAGTGCAAGCGAAAAAGGCAACCAATTCTTCGCTGTACCGGCGCTGCCGCCGTCGTCGTTTGGAAGCAAAGTTTATGGTCTAGTGGAATGAAATGACACGACGCGGCACTATGATCCTCGCCGATACAGATGCGTTGTGGAAGGGACCCATTTGGGAATGTGGCTGCAAATTGAAAATGTACAGAGAGTACGACCGACGCACCATGGAAATGTTTGAAAAGAAAATGAAAATCTAAATGCTTTAAAAACGTCAAGCAAAAGCTTTAAGTATGATGAGCGTCATTTGTTTACCTTAAGCAAAACTATGGTCCAAAAGTGAAAATTGGGTAAAATGTCCATATCAATGTACCACAGACATGGATTTCCTTATTCTGTACATACATATGTACATTTATGTGAAAGTTTGAGAACCGCTGTTTATGGAGCTTTTGCGTTGAGCTTCAAGTAACGCTACAATTTTGTGCAAACTGGTAAATGCAAAATCGTGTGCTATATGTTGGGCTACCAAATGGATGAAATGCGATATGCGGAGATAAACAAATAAGTTCACATTCACCATTGCATTGCTGGTTGAGAAATTAGAATGCACTTTTCAAATCTGCCCACATGTAACAAAAGATAGAAATCCCCCCAAAGGACGATTCCGATACCAATCTAAACAACTCATTTATGAAACGCCTTAGACCATACCGCCGTCACCGACAGTCAGTGCAGTCAGTGGCAGACATTTTCAAAGAGTCCAAGTCCCAAGAACATTCACAACAGCAGCAGACAAATATTTGCATCGATGATGTTTCTGCCTGCTGCTGTCGTCGTCGTTGACTGACACAACAAAATAAACATCAAAGATGAAACCATCTCCTGCACTCGCCCTTTTCGCTAGGAGAAGTCCACTGCACCGAACAGCTCACAGTATATGTTACGAGTTGTTTCATTCGATATGCAGCAACATCCCTTGCATTGCATTGCATCACCCGGCTAAACCACATGAACTGTCAAGAGCTCAATAATCCTTGCTCCTTGCGGGATAGCAATATAGTCCTACTACGGAACACTTCTGTCCTCTCCACTGGAAGTGAATATATACGAAGGTTTCTATGCGGTCAAGAAGGGGAGCTGAATTCCCCCGATTAGAGGTTCCATTTCCCGACCAATTTGCTTGTCCCGGGATTCGGGATAAAATTTGTTGCTTGTCCCGGGAAATCCCGGGATCCCGGAAAATTCCGAACAATCCAGCATTCAACTCGGTAGCATCATTATCGGTCTGGTCTTTGGCAGTTTTGCAAAAATCGAACTCCCAGTTCCTTGATGAACTTTGCGTATTCGATAAGCTTTCCACTGCTGGCGCTTGCGTTATTGTGGATTTACCGGCTACTTGTATTCTACTGGTCGCTTTAGTATGGCCTCAAAAGTAGCCGTTTTGTAAAAAGAGTAATTTAAAAATTATTTTAAACATTTTCATTGTATGCGCTGTTTCTCCTTGCCACTAGCTACTCAGCGACATTCATTTTTTGACAATCAAGTTGATTTTTATATGAGAACGGCTACTTTGTAACGGCTACCCAAGTAACCGGTAGAATACAAATAGCCGGTAAATCCACAATAACAACGGATGAGCTTAAAGGAACCTCAGCGCTGTTATTAATTCTTTTTTGGCGCCGTTCGTTGATTCTTTTCGTGATTGCATCGAAGAGGTCGTTTCCAACTTTGGAGTTACTTATCTTTAGCTTCGAATACAAGAAACTCAAGCTACCTTCCGCAGATAGTAATGTAGCATCTCGTCTTCCCAATGCTTCCGAAGCGAGTCTGATTGGCTGAAGATCTTCCTGAAGGTACTTAAATCACTGGTCTAACATAAAACCTGAAAGGCCTACTTCGGAAAGTGTCTCTTTGATACAATCAAAACAGCAAATAGCGAAGTACTCCAGCATCGTTTCAATCGAATTTCAACGATTTTTGACGTCCTCACACAGTAGAACTGGTTTATGTAACTAGTTCGTGATTTATTCTTGAAGGCGATTTTCGAAATAAAATTCACGACTCTTCGAATACGTTTCAGAGACTCTCCAAGACCAAATCATAGCGAAAAAAATATGTAAGAAATGTGTGTCCCGGGAATCCCGGGATTTTCGGGACGGTGAAAACTGTTGTCCCGGGATTCGGGAAATCCCGAATTTTTCAAAATCCCGGGATTTTTTGTCCCGGGACATCCCGGGTTGGAACCTCTACCCCTGATCATTTAAATATGCAAGAGTTGGAAACGACTTTGCCGTCGAGTGGTATTCCGTTGTGGGGGACCGAACCGCAAGTTGGTCGGGTTTTCGAAGGACGTGTAATAAATCTTGGAAGTTTGTACTAGCTCGGCAGGTCTGGTATTGTTCGATAGAATGGAATCAATTCAATAAATAAACTCCAACAGGCATTCCTCTACAAAACCCGCCAGGAATTTCTCCACCAAGAATTCCACCAGCGATTCCTCCAGGAATGCCACCAGGAAATCCTCTTGCAATTCTACCAGAAATTCCTCTAGGAATTCCATCAGGGGATTCCTCCAGGTAATTCTCCAAATTTCCTCCTGTAAAAAAATACAAATCTAATCCCCAAATGAAATCCTAGACAAATTTCCAGAAAATTTGTTAAAGAAATTCTTAGAGAAATTACCAAAAAATCATTATAAGAGAATTCCAGAAGCAATTTCAAAAGGAATTCCAAGAGGATGTTTTTAAATCTTTTTATTATTCTTGACCAAGAGTAATCCCTGAAGTATTTTCAAAAGAATTTCTAAGCAATATTCTCAAAGGCAATCTAGAAGCGGAATTTCAAAACAATCCCCAGCGAAATTCCAGAGAAATTCCCAATGGATTGCCAGAGAAATTCCCATCTGAATCCCAGCGGAATTCCATAGCAATTCCTAGAACATTTCCCGATAATTATAATTTTCAGAGGAATTCTGAAGGAATTCCCTGTATAAGCCCGAAGGAATAACGAGTGGAATTTCCATCGGAATTCTAGAGGAATTTCCAGTACAATTCTTGAGGAATAATCAGCAGAATTACTTAGAAATTCTTAGCGGAATACCAAAGGAATTTACAGCAGAATTCCTTATGAGTTTCCTACAACATTCCTGAGGAATTACCAGCGAAATTCTTGAGAAATTCCTGAGAAATTTCAAGTGACATTCCTGAGTGATTTGGAGCGAAATTCCTTGGGAACTCCCATCGGAATTCCTGAAGAAATATGATTAAAATAACAGAGCTATTCCGAGTGGAATTTTAGAGGGATTCCCATAGAAATTCCAGAGGAAATTTTAAGCGAAATTCCAGAGAAATTGCCAGCGAAATTGCAGCGAAATTTTCAACGAAATTCCAGAGAAATTTCCAGCGAAATTCCGAAGAAATTTTTAGCGAAATTCCTGAGAAATTTACAGCGAAATTCAAGAGAAATTTCCAGCGAAATTCCAGAGAAATTTCCAGCGAAATTCCAGAGAAATTTCCAGCGAAATTCCAGAGAAATTTCCAGAGAGATATCCAGAGGAATTTCCAGTAGAATTCCAGAGGAATTTCCAGTGACATTCCAGAGGAATTTCCAGTGAAATTCCAGAGGAATTTCCAGAGAAATTCCAGAGGAATTTCCAGAGAAATTCCAGAGGAATTTCCAGAGAAATTCCAGAGGAATTTCCAGTGAAATTCCAGAGGAATTTCCAGTGAAATTCCAGAGGGATTTCCAGTGAAATTCCAGAGGGATTTCCAGTGACATTCCAGAAGAATTTTCAGTGAAATTCCAGAGGAATTTCCAGTGAAATTCCAGAGGAATTTCCAGTGAAATTCCAGAGGAATTTCCAGTGAAATTCCAGAGGTATTTCCAGTGAAATTCCAGAGGAATTTCCAGTGAAATTCCAGAGGAATTTCCAGTGAAATTCCAGAGGAATTTCCAGTGAAATTCCAGAGGAATTTCCAGTGAAATTCCAGAGGAATTTCCAGTGAAATTCCAGAGGAATTTCCAGTGAAATTCCAGAGGAATTTCCAGTGAAATTCCAGAGGAATTTCCAGTGAAATTCCAGAGGAATTTCCAGTGAAATTCCAGAGGAATTTCCAGTGAAATTCCAGAGGAATTTCCAGTGAAATTCCAGAGGAATTTCCAGTGAAATTCCAGAGGAATTTCTAGTGAAATTCCAGGGGAATTTCCAGTGAAATTTCACATGAATTTCCAGTGAAATTCCAGAGGAATTTCCAGTGAAATTCCAGAGGAATTTCCAGTGAAATTCCAGAGGAATTTCCAGTGAAATTCCAGAGGAATTTCCAATGAAATTCCAGAGGAATTTCCAGTGAAATTCCAGAGGAATTTCCAGTGAAATTCCAGAGGAATTTCCAGTGAAATTCCAGAGGAATTTCTAGTGAAATTCCAGGGGAATTTCCAGTGAAATTTCACATGAATTTCCAGTGAAATTCCAGAGGAATTTCCAGTGAAATTCCAGAGGAATTTCCAGTGAAATTCCAGAGGAATTTCCAGTGAAATTCCAGAGGAATTTCCAATGAAATTCCAGAGGAATTTCCAGTGAAATTCCAAAGGAATTTCCAGTGAAATTCCAGAGGAATTTCCAGTGAAATTCCAGAGGAATTTCCAGTGAAATTTCACATGAATTTCCAGTGAAATTCCAGAGGAATTTCCAGTGAAATTCCAGAGGAATTTCCAGTGAAATTCCAGAGGAATTTCCAGTGAAATTCCAGAGGAATTTCCAGTGAAATTCCAGAGGAATTTCCAGTGAAATTCTAGAGGAATTTCCAGTGAAATTCCAGAGGAATTTCCAGTGAAATTCCAGAGGAATTTCCAGTGAAATTCCAGAGGAATTTCCAGTGAAATTCCAGAGGAATTTCTAGTGAAATTCCAGAGGAATTTCCAGTGAAATTTCACATGAATTTCCAGTGAAATTCCAGAGGAATTTCCAGTGAAATTCCAGAGGAATTTCCAGTGAAATTCCAGAGGAATTTCCAATGAAATTCCAGAGGAATTTCCAGTGAAATTCCAGAGGAATTTCCAGTGAAATTCCAGAGAAATTTTCAGAGGAATTTCCAGTGAAATTCCAGAGGAATTTCCAGTGAAATTCCAGAGGAATTTCCAGTGAAATTCCAGAGGAATTTCCAGTGAAATTCCAGAGGAATTTCCAGTGAAATTCCAGAGGAATTTCCAGTGAAATTCCAGAGGAATTTCCAGTGAAATTCCAGAGGAATTTCCAGTGAAATTCCAGAGAAATTTCCAGTGAAATTCCAGAGGAATTTCCAGTGAAATTCCAGAGGAATTTCCAGTGAAATTCCAGAGGAATTTCCAGTGAAATTCCAGAGGAATTTCCAGTGAAATTCCAGAGGAATTTCCAGTGAAATTCCAGAGGAATTTCCAGTGAAATTCCAGAGGAATTTCCAGTGAAATTCCAGAGGAATTTCCAGTGAAATTCCAGAGGAATTTCCAGTGAAATTCCAGAGGAATTTCCAGTGAAATTCCAGAGGAATTTCCAGTGAAATTCCAGAGGAATTTCCAGTGAAATTCCAGAGGAATTTCCAGTGAAATTCCAGAGGAATTTCCAGTGAAATTTCCAGTGAAATTCCAGAGGAATTTCCAATGAAATTTCCAGTGAAATTCCAGAGGAATTTCCAGTGAAATTCCAAAGGAATTTCCAGTGAAATTCCAGACGAATTTCCAGTGAAATTCCAGAGGAATTTCCTGAAAAATTCCCAGCGGAGTTCCAGAGGAATTCTCAGCGGAATTCAAGTGGAATTTCCAGCGGAATTTCTCAGGAATTCTCGGCGGAATTCCAGAAAATTCCCAGCGGAATTTAAAAGAAATTCACAGTGGAATTCTAGATGAATGCGAATTTTCAAGGAATATTAAGCAGGATTAAAAAGGAATTGGAAGCGGAATTCCAGAGGAATTCCAGTGGAATTCTGGAGTTATTCCTAACGGGATTCCACCATGACCGTATTGAAGAATTCTTCCAGTAATTCCCCTAGGAATTTATTCAAGGATTCCTCCAGCAATTCCTCCAGGAATACCTCCAGGATTTCCTCCATAAATACCTCCAGGAATTCCCCCGGAAATGCCTCCAGTGATTCCTCCGTGGATTCCTCCAGGAAATCTCCCTGGAATTTCTCAGGGGATTCCTCCGGGGATTCCTCCAGGAATTTCTCCAAGCATTCCTCTGGAAATTCCTTACGGAATTCCTCCAGAAATTCCTCCGGAGATTCCTCCGGAAATTCCTTCGGGGATTCCTCCGGGGATTTCTCCAGGAATTCCTCCGGAGATTCCTCCAGTGATTCCTCCGGAGACTCCTCCAGGAATTCCTCCGGAGACTCCTCCAGGAATTCCTCCGGGATTCCTCCAGGAATTCCTCCGGTGATTTCTCCAGGAATTCCTCCGGAGGTTCCTCCAGGAATTCCTCCGGAGATTCCCTCAGGAATTCCTCCGGAGATTCCCTCAGGAATTCCTCCGGAGATTCCCTCAGGAATTCCTCCGGAGATTCCTCCAGGAATTCCTCCGGAGATTCCTCCAGGAATTCCTCCGGAGATTCCTCCAGGAATTCCTCCGGAGATTCCTCCAGGAATTCCTCCGGAGATTTCTCCAGGAATTCCTCCGGAGATTCCTCCAGGAATTCCTCCGGAGATTCCTCCAGGAATTCCTCCGGAGATTCCTCCAGGAATTCCTCCGGAGATTCCTCCAGGAATTCCTCCGGAGATTCCTCCAGGAATTCCTCCGGAGGTTCCTCCAGGAATTCCTCCGGAAGGTTCCTCCAGGAATTCCTCCAGGAATTCCTCCGGAGATTCCTCCAGGAATTCCTCCGGAGATTCCTCCAGGAATTCCTCCGGAGATTCCTCCAGGAATTCCTCCGGAGATTCCTCCAGGAATTCCTCCGGAGATTCCTCCAGGAATTCCTCCGGAGATTCCTCCAGGAATTCCTCCGGAGATTCCTCCAGGAATTCCTCCGGAGATTCCTCCAGGAATTCCTCCGGAGATTCCTCCAGGAATTCCTCCGGAGATTCCTCCAGGAATTCCTCCGGAGATTCCTCCAGGAATTCCTCCGGAGATTCCTCCGGAGATTCCTCCAGGAATTCCTCCGGAGATTCCTCCAGGAATTCCTCCGGAGATTCCTCCAGGAATTCCTCCGGAGATTCCTCCAGGAATTCCTCCGGAGATTCCTCCAGGAATTCCTCCGGAGATTCCTCCAGGAATTCCTCCGGAGATTCCTCCAGGAATTCCTCCGGAGATTCCTCCAGGAATTCCTCCGGAGATTCCTCCAGGAATTCCTCCGGAGATTCCTCCAGGAATTCCTCCGGAGATTCCTCCAGGAATTCCTCCGGAGATTCCTCCATGAATTCCTCCGGAGATTCCTCCAGGAATTCCTCTGGAGATTCCTCCAGGAATTCCTCCGGAGATTCCTCCAGGAATTCCTCCGGAGATTCCTCCAGGAATTCCTCCGGAGATTCCTCCAGGAATTCCTTCGGAGATTCCTCCAGGAATTCCCCCGGAGATTCCTCCAGGAATTCCCCCGGAGATTCCTCCAGGAATTCCTCCGGAGATTCCTCCAGGAATTCCTCCGGAGATTCCTCCAGGAATTCCTCCGGAGATTCCTCCAGGAATTCCTCCGGAGATTCCTCCAGGAATTCCCCGGAGATTCCTCCTAGGATTCCTCTATGATTTCCTTGAGGGATTCCTCCTGGAAAGCCGCTTAAGAAAGCTGTTCATTCTCCTATAGGAAAGCAGTCAATGGTTTCGTATCGATATTGGACTACCTACCGTAACTCAAACGGAAATCCTTCGACAATATGCCGCTTACCTGAAAAAGAGATAGAAAATTTCGTTAGTGAGCTGTTTTATATGGGTTTTAAAACATTGTTAAAATAGTCATTTGAGAACAATAGACAAATGAAATTGATCCCATCAATGTCGATAGCCAGTCCCTCGGCACGTCCACTCCCTGGAGCAAAACGCCTCCAATCGAATCCAAAGACACTTTGGTCGAGATTGGCTGAGTCATAAAACTTAATTAGAGTTCGATAAGTCAACAATATCCGTACGAGCAGCTCGCAGCCAGCTGAAACTTACGTAACGTCCTCCCAGGCACCGTCCACCGTCTACCGGAGACAACCTAAATTGACAAACGTTCATTCGGAAGATATCCCCCAAGCTCCAGAGAAGAGAGCCGATCAATGACCTTCTTCTCAACAACGGGGGGCCATGTAGCTCCTCCACGTGAACTGAACGTCGGAAAGACAATCACCGACCTCCATTTCACACCCCAGGGGTTCGTCGCATTAGAGTAGAAACGATGTTTCCTGAAGCGAGAGCACCGGGCATTGACCATCAACGTCGTCGTAAATTTGTGATTTTGGATCGAAAACAACGACAACAACGCGTGCTAGGCGGTAGGCTAATCCAATACGCATCAATGAACGTCCTACTACTACGATTGAATGGATGGATGCCCGACGTCGTCGTAGTCGTCAACGGTGACAACCAGCGGCGGCAATCATGTCATAAATCCTATCAATCAAAAATCACGACAAGCGATCTACTAGCTACTCTAAGTAACGTGTGATGGTGAGGAGTAGCTACTACAGGGCAGGGGTGAGACAGAAGGCAAACGACTTGAGACGAAGAGTGTTTGCAAATAGGAGCACGACGAGGAGGACGGCGACGACGAAGACGGTAACAAACCACTTTGGATCTAATAAAAGTGTCATAACAAATAATGCCCGCCGCCAAGTGGCATAGTCGCACGCGGCTAGGATGACGAATGGCGATTTGAGTTGGCGATCGTAGTGCGGAATAAATTGGAATGATGAAGAGCTGGAGATTTATGCGGCAAAGTTATGCCGAATCAAATGATTCAAATATCAAGTGAACTGCATTGCAATTACAGATAACTGAAAAAGTTCTTTTTTTTTCTCGAAAGATTTCGGAAAACTCATAGTTTGCACTCTTTTGATTGCTGACAAACATCCACGAATGGTTCATGAAAAAATTTTGAAGGCATTCCAGAAAAAAACCAGAAGAAATTCCCAGTGGAAATTCAGAGGATTGTCCAAAGTGCTTTCCAATGAAAAGTCCAAAGTAATTCCCAGTAAAATTCCAAAGGAGTTTCCAGTGAAATTTCAGAGGGAATACCAGTGAAACTCCGAAGGAATTTTAAGCAAAACTCCACTGAAAATTGTTTTGGAATTTTACTGAAACTACTTTTCGCTGGAAATAGCTCCAGGGAAATGTCCAGCGAAATTCCAGGAAAATTTCTAATGAATTCTGGAAGAAGTTTCAGTAAAATTCCGAAGGAATTTCCAGTAAAATTCCAAAGGAATTTCCAGTGAATTTCCAAAGAAATTTCCAGTGAAATTCCAAAAGAAATTCCAGTAAAATTCAAAAGGAATTTTCGTTTAAATTCAATGGAATTTCCAGTGAAATTCCAGAGAAACTACCAGTGAAATTCCACAGAAACTACCAGTGAAATTCTTGGGAAAAATCCAGTGAAATTCCAGTAGAATTCAAGAGGTATTTCTAGTAGAATTCCAGAGGAATTTCCAGTGCAATTCCAGAGGAATTTCCAGTGAAATTGAAGAGTAATTTCCAGTGAAATTCTAGAGAAATTTCAAGTATAATTCCAGAGGAATTCCCAGTGAAATTTCCAGTGAAATTCCAGAGGAATTTCCAGTGAAATTCCAGAGGAATTTCCAGTGAAATTCCAGAGGAATTTCCAGTGAAATTCCAGAGGAATTTCCAGTGAAATTCCAGAGGAATTTCCAGTGAAATCCCAGAGGAATTTCCAGTGAAATTCCAGAGGAATTTCCAGTGAAATTCCAGAGGAATTTCCAGTGAAATTCCAGAGGAATTTCCAGTGAAATTCCAGAGGAACTTCCAGTGAAATTCCAGAGGAATTTCCAGTGAAATTCCAGAGGAATTTCCAGTGAAATTCCAGAGGAATTTCCAGTGAAATTCCAGAGGAATTTCCAGTGAAATTCCAGAGGAATTTCCAGTGAAATTCCAGAGGAATTTCCAGTGAAATTCCAGAGGAATTTCCAGTGAAATTCCAGAGGAATTTCCAGTGAAATTCCAGAGGAATTTCCAGTGAAATTCCAGAGGAATTTCCAGTGAAATTCCAGAGGAATTTCCAGTGAAATTCCAGAGGAATTTCCAGTGAAATTCCAGAGGAACTTCCGGTGAAATTCCAGAGGAATTTCCAGTGAAATTCCAGAGGAATTTCCAGTGAAATTCCAGAGGAATTTCCAAAGGGATTCCCAGTGGAATTCCAAAGGAATTCCCAGTGGAATTCCAAAGGAATTCCCAGTGGAATTCCAAAGGAATTACCAGTGGAATTCCAAAGGAATTCCCAGTGGAATTCCAAAGGAATTCTCAGTGGAATTCCAAAGGAATTCCAAGTGGAATTCCAAAGGAATTCCAAGTGGAATTCCAAAGGAATTCCCTGTGGAAATCCAAAGGAATTCCCTGTGGAAATCCAAAGGAATTCCCAGTGGAATTCCAAAGGAATTCCCAGTGGAATTCCAAAGGAATTCCCAGTGGAATTCCAAAGGAATTCCCAGTGGAATTCCAAAGGATTTTCCAGTGAAATTCCAAAGGATTTTCCAGTGAAATTCCAGAGGAATTTCCAGTGAAATTCCAAAGGAATTCCCAATGAAATTCCAAAGGAATTCCTAGTGGAATTCCAAAGGAATTCCCCATGGGGTTCCAACGGAATTCCCAGTGGAATTCCAACGGAATTCCCAGTGGAATTCCAAAGGAATTATCAGTGGAATTCCAAAGGAATTCCCAGTGGAATTCCAAAGGAATTCCCAGTGGAATTCCAAAGGAATTCCCAGTGGAATTCCAAAGGAATTCCCAGTGGAATTCCAAAGGAATTCCCAGTGGAATTCCAAGTGGAATTCCTAAGGAATTTCCAGTGGAATTCCAAAGGAAATCCAAAGGAATTCCCAGTGGAATGCCAAAGGAATTCCCAGTGGAATGCCAAAGGAATTTCCAGTGGAATTCCAAAGGAATTTCCAGTGGAATTCCAAAGGAATTTCCAGTGGAATTCCAAAGGAATTTCCAGTGGAATTCCAAAGGAATTTCCAGTGGAATTCCAAAGGAATTTCCAGTGGAATTCCAAAGGAATTTCCAGTGGAATTCCAAAGGAATTTCCAGTGGAATTCCAAAGGAATTCCCAGTGAAATTCCAAAGGAATTCCCAGTGAAATTCCAAAGGAATTCCCAGTGGAATTCCAAAGGAATTCTCAGTGGAATTCCAAAGGAATTCCCAATGCAATTCCAAAGGAATTCCCAGTGGAATTTCAAAGGAATTACCAGTGGAATTCCAAAGAAATTCCCAGTGGAATTCCAAAGGAATTCCCAATGGAATTCCAAAGGAATTCCAAAGGAATTCCCAGTGGAATTCCTTTGGAATTCCACTGGGAATTTCTTTGGAATTCCCAGTGGAAAACCAGAGAAATTCACAGTGAAATTCCACAGGAATTCTTAGCAGAATTTTTGAGGAACTTATAACGAAATACCAGAGGAATTCCCAACGAAATTCCAGAGGAATTTCTTACGAAATTGAAGAGGATTTTCCAGTGGAATTCAAGAGGAATTTTCAGTTGAATTCAAGAGGAATTCCCAGTGGAATTCTAAAAGAACTCGCTTTGAAATTTTAGTGGATTTTCCAACGAAACTCCAAGTAGTTTCCAACGGAATTCCAGAGGAATTCCCAACGAAATAATAGAAGGATTTCCAGCGAGTTCCAGAGAATTTCCAACGAAATTCCAATGGAATTTCCAACGAAGTTTCAGAGGAATTTCCAACGAAATTCCAAAAAAATGTCAAAATTCCAGAAAAAAATGTCCAGCGGACTTTCAGGAAAAAACAAAAGATTTACTTGCACAGCAGAATTCCCAGTGGAGTTGCAGCGGTTTTTCAGAGGATTTCCATAGGAATTTCCAGTGAAATTCAGGAGGAATTTCCAGTGAAATTCCAGAGGAATTTCCAGTTCAATTCCAGAGGAATATCCAGTGAAATTCCAGAGGGATTTCTGTGAAATTCAAGAGGAGTTTTCGTGAAATTCCACAGGAACTTTCAGTGAAATTGCAAAGGAATTTCCAGTGAAGTCAAGAGTTATTTCCAGTGTAATTCTGAAGAAATTTTAGTGAAATTCAGGAGGAATTTCCAGTGAAATTCAGGAGGAATTTCCAGTGAAATTCAATAGGATTTTAAAGAGGAAATCCAGCGGAGTTCCAGAGAAATTTCCGGAGAAAATACAGAGGAATATCCGGAGGAGTTTCCAGATGAATTCCAGAGGAATTTCCTGAGGAAATCCGGAGGAATTATACTGGAATTTCCTGAGGAATTACAGAGGAATTTCCAGAGGAGTTCCAAAGGAGTTTCCAGATGAATTGCAGAGGAATTTCCAGAGGAATTTCCAAAGGAATTTCCAGAGGAATTCTTGGGGAATTTCCAGAGGAATTTCAAAGGAATTTCTTGAGGATTTCCAGGGGAATTACCAGATAAATTCGAGAGGAATTTCCAGAAGAATTCCACAGGAATTTCCAGAAGAATTCCAGAGGAATTTCCAGAAGAATTCCAGACGAATGTTCAGAGGAATTTCAAAGGAATTTTCAGAGGAGTTTCAGAGTAATGTCCAGAGAAATTTCCGGAGGAAAAACAGAGGAATTTCAAGAGGAGTTTCAAGAGGAATTCCAGAAAAATTTACAGAGGAATTTCCGGAGGAATTACGAAGCAATTCCCAGAGGATTTTCCAGAGAAATTTCATAGGAATTTCTTGAGTATTTCCAGGGAAAGTACCAGAGGAATTTCCAGACGAATATCCAGAGGAATTTCCAGAGGAATTTCAAAGGAATTTTCTAAAGGAAATCCAGACGAATTTCAAGAGAAATTCCAGAGGAATTTCCAGAGGAATTCCAGAGGAATTTCCAGAGGAATTTTAGAGGGATTTTCTGAGAAATGCCAGAGAAATTTCAAGAGGAATTCTAGAGGAATTTTCAGAGGACTTTGGTGAATGAAATGGCTCAGCTATTCAAATTCCTTGCTTTTAAAAGTTCTAGTTCATATTACCAAAGCCAGCTGTTAATACTTTCTGGATGCAACTTTTCAAGTTTTTAATATAACTGTTCAAGCTTTTGGTGTCAATTTATTGACATTGCCAAAGCTAGTTGTTTGAGTTTTCATATACAACTCTTGAAGCTACCGAGAAGGCTGTATCATGTTTTTGGAGTAGCTTTTCAAGCTTTAATTATTTGGATGCAGCTTTAAAAACTTTAGTAGGCAACTTTTGTTATTCTTTGGATAATTTCTGTAGTCTGATTGAGATTTCTGAAAGAGATTTTTATTTGACACCATTCGTTAACATTATGCTTACTTAACTTTTCCAGAACCTCATCACTCTTCGTCCTTTTCTGACGATTTTCCACCATTCATTGGTGGCAACCCATTGCCACGTTTTTCTTCTGATCCCGATTCAACTGCCTCGCTTGCCACAGCTTCTCCCTTTGATGGTTCTGCCTCGGGCGCTGGCTTGGCTGCCCTTGCTTTTCCTGCATCATCTTCACGCGACGACGATTCCTCTACCGATTCTTTCGTCGCTTTCGCAGCGGGTTTTTCTGTTTCACTTGTCTTCCTAGCAGGTGCTTCTGTTACACTTGCTGGTTGTTTTGCTGCCCCACCTCCTCCCTGTCCAGGCTTGGGCTTCATGAAGCCCTTCATCAAGTTGACCATCTTCTCGAAGCTCAAGTCGTAGTTCATGGTACCGCCGATGGTTTGGCGACTGCTTCTGAAGATAGCTGGTATCCGCTGATCCATGGGAATTCCGTCTTGCTAAAATTGTTGGAGTAAGAAGTTTTAGGAATTGGACAATCCTCGCACTGGTGCGACAGTTTTCGCTTACGTTTATCCCATCAACCGGGAATATGTGAAACCCTAGAAGGGTTACAACGGTAAAACACAACGCTACAGCCTTCATGGTGACGGGTTGAACTAGTTCGTACTGAAGCAAAACTAACGAATGCAATGATATTTAAGGCTACATAGGTTCAAACTCAATCATAAAAGCAATTATTCACTTAACTAACGGAACGAATCCGCCCAGAACGAAGCTAATGGGTTGATGTAATTCGGAAGTAGCTTGGTTCAGATAAAAGGCTTGTTAAGTCCGTCGATGACTTAATGCATTAGTCGGAAATATCTTGATAGGTTCACATAGCAAGAAGATCAAAGACCAACTATTTAGCGAAACCTTATTAAAAGTCCGCGGCGAATTAACACCCCAAGTTTTGCAACATCGTCACAATGAAGTGCGTTCTGGTACTTGCAGTAATTGCCCTATTCGCTGTGGCCTTTGTCGCAGCAGCCGACGAAATGGAGAACTCGGAGGTAAGAAAGTTTTCAGTTATTGGTAGGTAATGGAAAATGTACTCAATTGCAAACACTCTCTTAGACTGCACTTCATCACCTGGTGGAACGATTCGCCGAAGGCATCAGAGAGCGGCGCCAGAGCGTGGGTGGCAACCAGAATTTTGAGTTCGACATGGAGAAAATGATCAATTTGATCAAGTCTTTGCAGAGCCAGGGTTGAGTGGTTACAAACTAGGAAAGGTTGTTATCATAATTGAGTTTGCTGAGAATAAATAAATGATTAGAAACAAATTTTGATCTTTTTCCTAAATACGTATGAATTTTGTTCAAGGTTAACCGTCAATGTTGTACAATCTGGATGAAACAAGCTGTTAGTTTTCATCGCTGGTCCAAACTCGATCTAATGACCCACACGGCTTAACGTTCTTCGAACTAACGTACTTCAGTCTAACGTAGAGTAGTGTGCGGTAGTTCGGCAGCAGCAAAGTTTCGCTCGCTCGCTTTGCTAGATTTTTGCGATTTTCTTTCCCCTTCTCTCTGCGGGGCTCCGACGACGGGACGCCAAGCAGTCAGTAGTGCGCGGTAGTTCGGCAGCAGCAAAGTTTCGCGCGCTCGCTTTGCTAGATTTTTGCGATTTTTTTTTTCCTCTTCCCTCTGCGGGGCTCCGAAGACGGGACGAGTGTGCGCGCGCCGTGGTTCGAGTCGGTTCCGAATTTTTCGCTTCCCTTCGGCGCTAGTTTCCAATACACTTTTAGTTGATAATAAATATTTTCTTTCATTTTTTGCATTTACACAAAAGAGTGAAAAATGTTACTTCGGGTTCGCCGGTCGAGAAAAAATCCGGGCGCCGACAAGTGAGTCGCGTTCAGTGTATTTCTGTGTGGAATAGACTAAAGGTTTCTGCTCCCTAGTGGAGTGGAGACGCGCGATAGAATTTTTTTTTTTGGCTAGTTCTTGCGTCGAAAAGTGGTCGGTTGTTAACGGCGGTTTGTGTATATTGATCCATTGTCAAATCATATCACCAACCATAGGTGACTCCCGGACTGACAATGTACCTTACCCTACTAACAAAAAAAATCCTTCCTGAGACAAACGTGGGGATGCAGCGATTCGCGGTCTTTATAACAACGTTTGTCTTACTAACATTCCCTTCCATCCTCGATGACCGTAAGGACGTGGCCGGCGCCGTTATTGACCTTATTAAAGTTGAGAGCTCTCGACCTGTGTACATTGAGAATAGTAAGCTAGTCCCAAGCCCTATTCATTGGTTCCTTGTGCAATTTCGATTGCTCTGGTCAATCACGGAGTAGCAACTACGAATTGTGCGGTCATCTATGCTCATGCTCATGCTCATGCTCATGCTAACGTACTTCAGTCTAACGTACTTAGGCCCAATGACCCAACACCCCAAATACTTGCACTCGTACTTCTTCCCGCCCGGATAGAGGTGAACCCGAGTAGAAGAAAATATCAACAGCATAATAAAATATGTTATTTTGGCATAATAACTGTATGATGGAATCAGTAATGTTTATGTTATTAGCATATCTTATTATACTATAAACTTGTCTGTCATAAGCGGCAAAATAACAAAAATCATAACAGAAAAAATGATCTTGGAAGACCAATTTAATAACATGTTTTGTTAGATTCAATAACAACTTAATAAAAATAAATCTAGCAGGAAATTTGAAAACTTGTTATTGTTATGTTAGAGTTCATCACATATTTGTACATTTTCAATAGTAAAAAAATAACAAAACTTAGTCTGCATCAAAGTATATTATTAAAATGTTAAAATTATTAGATGAATCTCAATAACTTGATCATAACAAAATAAGATTACCCAACAAAACATGATATAAAAAATTAATACTTTGATAAGTTAATAATGACAAATTATGATATAAAAACAGGCTATGTGATTCTGTTGTTATCAATTTGATATTCTTCTCTGCTCGGGAAGTACTGACGATCAAAACGTGATATTGGTTTGATAAAGATAAAAGATAAAATGTTCCTGGAACATCTGCACAATATCAAAATTTAATATTTCAAGATCAAACGCATAGCTTGCTACTATTGGTTAGATCTTACAAAATCTATATATGATCTCATAATGATGTTCCAGAAGTAAATTTAAGATATTATTTATAGATTTTTTATCTCTTACATCAATAAAACCAACATCACTTTTTGACCTCAATATAAAAATATGATATTGTTGAGCTCTTTTCCTCTACCCGGGTTTCCCTACATTTCTCAAGAATTTTTCATTAAATATTTATTGGGAATCATCAGAAACATGCCTAGAACAAAACCTAGAGCCATTCCCCGAAGAATTACTTTGCCTATAAGCATTCCCATGGATAACCCAAAAGGAATTTTAGATGAATTCCTTTGAGATTTCTTGGAGAATTCTCAGAGGAACTCCTACTGGAATTCACAGGGAAAATACTACAGGAGTTACCGGAAGAATTCCTAGTGGCATTCCCAGAAACGTTTCTAGTGAAATTCCAAAGGAATCTTAGAGAAAATCCAAGAGGAAATACTAGACATTTTCCAAAAAGGGCTTCCTGAAGAATTCTTAGAGGAATCACCAACAAAAATACTAGAAGAATTAACAACTAAATTCCTAGAGGCAGTTATAGAGGAGAAGAATTACCAAAAATAATACTTAAAGAAGTCCCAGAGGATTTCATTGAGGATTTCTCAGAGGGATTTCTAGAGGACATCTGAGAGGAGTTCCTAAAGGATTTTCCAGAGGATTGTCCAGAAAAAAAATGGAGGAGAAATTCTATAATATTTTTTTTAAGGACGTTCCTCTGAAAATTCGTTGAAAGTTTCTCTGAAATTTCACTAGAAGTTCCTCTGGAGCTTCACTGGAAATTCCTCTAGAACTTTATTCACTGGGAATTCCTCAAGTATTTCAATATAAGTTTCTCCTTAATTCCAATAAAAGTCCCTCTGGAAATTCAATGAAAATTCCTCAGGAAGTGCAATGGAAATTCCTCTGGAATTTAAATGCAAATTCCTTTGGAATTTAAATAGAAATTCCTCTAGAATTTCACTCACTAGAAATTCCTCAACTATTTCAAAAGAAGTTCCTATGAAATTTCAATAGAAGTTCCTCTGGAATTGCGGCAATTTCATTTGAAGTTCCCCTGGAATTTCGTTTTCACGTCCGCTGGAATTTCGATGGATTTTTTCTGGAACATAGATTGAAATTACTCTGGAACTTCCTTGGAAATTTTTTAGAAATTTCTTCAGATATTGCTCTGGAATTTCGTTGGGTATTGCTCTAAAATTTCGTTGGAAACTTTTTTTAAATTTTGCTGGTTTTTCCTCTGGAATATCGTTAGAAATTCCTCTGGAGTCTCGTTAGAAATGCCTCTGGAAGTTATTACGAAATTTCGTTGGCAATTCCTTTGGAACTTCGTTGGAACGTCCTCTGGAATTTCGATGGAAATTCTTCTAGAATTTCATAAGAAATTTCTCTGGAACTTCGATAAAAATTCATCTGGAATTTCTTTGGAAATTCCTCAGAAATTCCGTTGGAAATTCCTCTGGAATTTCGTTGGAAACTTTATAGGAAATTTTTTGGAAATTCCATTGAAATTTCGTTATAAATTCCTCTGGAATTTCGTTGGAAAATCCTTTGGAACTTCGTTGAAAAATCCTCTGGAATTTCGTTGGAAATTCCTGTAAAGTTTCGTTAGAAATTTCTCTGAAATTTATGGAAATTTCCCTAGAATTATGTTAAAAATTCCTCTGGAACTTCATTGGAAAGTCCTCTAAAATTTTGTTGGAAAATCCTTTAAAATTTCGTTGGAAATTCCCCTGGAATTACGTTGGAAATTCCCCTGGAATTTCGTTGAAAATTCCCCCAGAATTTCGTTGAAAATTCCCCTGGAATTTCGTTGGAAATTCCCCTGGAATTTCGTTGGAAATTCCCCTGGAATTTCGTTGGAAATTCCCCTGGAATTTTGTTGGAAATTCCCCTGAAATTTCGTGGGAAATTCCCCTGGAATTTCGTTGGAAATTCCCCTGGAATTTCGTTGGAAATTTCCCTTACAATGTCATTGGAAATTCCCCTGGAATTTCGTTGGAAATTCCCCTGTAATTTCGTTGGAAATTCCCCTGGAATTTTGTTGGAAATTCCCCTGGAATTTCGTTGGAAATTCCCCTGGAATTTCGTTGGAAATTCCCCTGGAATTTCGTTGGAAATTCCCCTGGAATTTCGTTGGAAATTCCCCTGGAATTTCGTTGGAAATTCCCCTGGAATTTCGTTGGAAATTCCCCTGGAATTTCGTTGGAAATTCCCCTGGAATTTCGTTGGAAATTCCCCTGGAATTTCGTTGGAAATTCCCCTGGAATTTCGTTGAAAATTCACCTGGAATTTCGTTGAAAATTCCCTTGAGATTTCGTTGGGAAGCCCCCTGGAATTTCGTTGGAAATTCCCCAGGAATTTCGTTGGAAAATTCCCAGGAATTTCGTTGGATATTCCCCTGGAATTCCGTTGGAAATTCCCCTGGAATTTCATTGGGTATTCCCCTGGTTTTTCGATGGAAAATCCCCAGGAATTTCGATGGAAATTCCCCAGGAATTTCGTTGGAAATTTCCCTGGAAATTCGTTGGAAATTACTCTGGAATTTCGTTTGAAATTCCTCTGGAATTTCGTTTGAAATTCATCTGGAATTTCGTTGAAAATTCCCCTGTAATTTGGAATCTGGAATTCTATTGGAAATTCTCCTGGAATTTCGTTGGCAATTCCCCTGGAATTTCGTTGGAAATTCCCCTGGAAATTCGTTGGCAATTCCTCTGGAATTTCGTTGAAAATTCCCCTGGAATTTCGTTGGAAATTCCCCTGGAATTTCGTTGGTAATTCTCCTGGAATTTCGTTGGAAATTCCCCTGGATTTTCGTTGGAAATTCCCTTGGAATTTCGTTGGAAATTCCACCGGAATTTCGTAGGAAATTCCACTGGGATTTCATTGAAATTTCACTGGAACTGGTTTCCAACGAAATTCCAATGAAATTTCCAAAGAATTCCTCTGGAATTTTGTTGGCTATTCCTCTGGAGTTTCGTGTGAAATTCCTCTGGAATTTCGTTGGAAATTCCTCTGGAATTTCGTTGGAAATTCCCCTGGAATTTCGTTGGAAATTCCCCTGGAATTTCGTTGGAAATTCCCCTGGAATTTCGTTGGAAATTCCCCTGGAATTTCGTTGGAAATTCCCCTGGAATTTCGTTGGGAATTCCCCTGGAATTTCGTTGGAAATTCCCCTGGAATTTCGTTGGAAATTCCCCTGGAATTTCGTTGGAAATTCCCCTGGAATTTCGATGGAAATTCCCCTGGAATTTCGTTGGAAATTCCAGGGGAATTTCGTTGGAAATTCCCCTGGAATTTCGTTGGAAATTCCCCTGGAATTTCGTTGGAAATTCCCCTGGAATTTCGTTGGAAATTCCCCTGGAATTTCGTTGGAAATTCCCCTGGAATTTCGTTGGAAATTCCCCTGGAATTTCGTTGGAAATTCCCCTGGAATTTCGTTGGAAATTCCCCTGGAATTTCGTTGGAAATTCCCCTGGAATTTCGTTGGAAATTCCCCTGGAATTTCGTTGGAAATTCCCCTGGAATTTCGTTGGAAATTCCCCTGGAATTTCGTTGGAAATTCCCCTGGAATTTCGTTGGAAATTCCCTGGAATTTCGTTGGAAATTCCCTTGGAATTTCGTTGGAAATTCCCTTGGAATTTCATTGGAAATTCCCTTGGAATTTCGTTGGAAATTCCCTTGGAATTTCGTTGGAAATTCCCTTGGGATTTCGTCGGAAATTCCCTTGGAATTTCGTTGGAAATTCCACTGGGATTTCGTTGCAAATTCCACTGGAACTAGTTTCCAACGAAATTCCATTGAAATTTCCAACGAAATCCTCTGGAATTTTGTTGGCTATTCCTCTGGAGTTTCTTTAGAAATTCCTCTGGAATTTCGTTGGAAATTCCTCTGGAATTACGTTGGAAATTCCTCTGGAATTTCGTTAGACATTACTCTCAAATTTTGTCGGATATTCCGTTAGGAGTTCCTATGGAATTTCGTTGGAAATTCCTTTGGAATATTGTTTGAAAATCCTCTGGAAATTATTGGAAATTTCTCTAAAAAATTGTTGGAAATGGCTTTGAAATTTCTTTGGATATTCCCTTGATTTTTTTTTTGGAATTTCCTCATGACTTTCGTTTGGAGTTCCCGGTGAATTGCGTTGAAATTTCCTGTAGAAATACGTTGGAAATCCCGCTGGAAATTCGTTGGAAATTTCTCTGAAATTTCGTTGGAAATTCGTCTACAATTTCGTTGGAAATTCCTTTGAAATTTTGTTAAAAATTCCTGTGGAATTTTGTTAGAAATTTTATTAGAATATGTCTTGAAAACCTTTCTGTTATTTTTCGCGAAAATTGGTTCGGCAATTCTTCTGAAAATTCTTTTTATTATTTTTTCTTTTTAAGAATTCCTTCGACAATTTCATAAGAGAAGTGGCATTTTCCAATATATTCCAATATATTTAGCGAATTTCTCCATGGGTTATCATAAATTGCAGCAGTTTCTGCGGAAAGTACTTATAAAATTCCTCCCAGAAATTTCTTCTGAAACTTCTCTGGTCATTTCTTTAGGAGTTCCCCTGAAAATTGGAGACTGTTAGAAGCCTTCACATAAACGGGTTGAACCTAAGCACGTCTGAAATTTTTCTGGTAAAACGCTTTTTTTTTTCATTCAAGCAACAGAATGAACGATAATCACCATGCTCTTCAAGCTTCAAGCATCACTGCACTTGTTCTTATTCGGCATAGTGATAAAAGATTTCGTCGCCAGTGAGCAACAAAATTTCGGCATGCGAAAGTTTTGAAGCGCACGATTTTAATGACTACCTTTCAGTTTCCAGACATAATAGTGTGACAGCGCTTACTCACACACGACGAAGACGAGTCAGTCAGTCGCTAATGAGAACACTTAATTATCCATATCGTATAGCCCACTTTGCCACATAAACCACACTCGGCGCAACTTCCACCCTATCATCACATCATCGTTCATCCGTCGTCGTCGTCATTTGCATACTCTCATCAGAGCAGTTTGTAGTTTGTGCACTGGCACACTACAAAACCTCCGTAAAATATATGAAGGCATCCAACCGGCCTGGTACTACTTAGTGCTACATTAACTATAACACATCGCCACCATCATCATCGTCATCGTCGTCGTCGCAGTCTTCGCCGAATTGGGAACAGTTCAAGCCTCGGAGCGCAGCAGTTTCGTCTGCAGACCGGCTCGATGCTTGGGCGGCGCTCGAGTATTAAATCATTATCCCGTCCCCTAGCAATGACTTTTCCATCTCCGCGTAGCATGATGGGCGGGAAAGGTGATGCAAAATTATTATAGAGATGCAATTTCCGCTTTCCGTTCAGGGCCGCTTCGTTGGTTGGTTCGAGAGCACCTGCCTCGCAAGTCGTGCACCCATATCCAGAGCAGCCACATACAGGGTTGTATACGAAAAAAAAATTTGGCACCCCCTCGTTTATTTTTAAACCGCAAGGCAATGGAACAAGTTTGTTAACTCAAAAAACAGTATATTTTTGGAACTATTTTTTAAGCTTTCAGTCCTAGTAAAATACTTTGAGGTAGCAAAATAAACGAGGGGGTGCCAACTTTTTTCGTGTACGGAATACAGGTAATGTGGCAGCTCTGCCCATATCTCAAGTAGGACACCGTTCAATATCTCTAGGTAGGTACCTGAAACCGCTGAGCTACGATATGCACAAGCACAACACACTGATATGAGTTGACACTCGCTCGTGTTTGAAAGACGCGCGCAAGAGACCTTATCAGCGCTGTACCCCGTCACCGTTCGCGAAGGTGATGCATGCACCCATGGATGGATGTCTTTGCAAAGGTATCTAATCTGCGCTGTTTTAGTTTGCTGTAAATGCGCAACAAATGATTCACACGTGATTTCAGTCGATAACGGCTGCATTAGCTGGCGGATCTGAGAAATTTTCACGATTGTTTGGTATGAAATCTACAAACAGAACCGACGAATGTATCGCCTATTTGTCGGAAAAGTTTTCAAAACTTGCTTTGAAATGATCCAAATAATTGTCGGAAATCTTTCTTTTATCGGCAGCGAAATCAATTTTTCTCGGCGGTTGGATCAAAGCTCGAAGATCTAAGCAGAGTCATGCAAGAGGCCTTTAAAAACGGATTTTGCCTACCATCATCATCTTAGTTCGACGAGTCTATTCCACCAACAATGAAGAAATTTGCAGCTCTGATTTTAGTGTTGGCGGCCCTGCTTGCCCTTGTCCAGATTTCGGCCGCTGACGACGTTCAGGTAAGCAATTGATCTCCGATTCCAGCTCAGCTCTTCACAATTTTCTCATTTGTTTCAATTCCATGCAGTCGGGCTTCCTGAGAGCTATTCATAAATTCTTGAAAGCCAATAGACACCGTCGTCAGACGTTCGGAGATACCTCCAACTACGACATGGACTTTGAGAAGTTGCTGAATATGATGAAGTCGTTGCAGTCCTGATGGAGATGGGTGCTAGAGGGGCAAAAGTCGGCGATGCAACCGGCTCAATTACCAACGTTGTAATGTACGGCGTGTTATTATATGAGACTTTCGAATAAAAGATTCACTGATCCAGTAGCATAAGCCAGTTGTTTTATTCAATAACATTTTCAATATTTCTCTAGAAAATCGAATTTAAAATCGAGGAGAAGTTGATTAACATTTTTAACTATTCCTGTTTACTGGCTCAGATCAGGACATATTTGGCTATAATTCAGTTTTAACGATCTCGTCAGGAGGTTCTATAGTATGTTCTGAGGACTAGCATATTTCTTTGCTTTTAATTGAACTTAAAATATTTATGAAGAAGCTAGATTTGGAACTTGCTTGTTGTTTAGAAAGTAAACATTGAACACGCGGCTAGATTTGGGAGATATCATGCCGGGAGTTTATTCAGATAACCAATTGAAACAAATATTTTCATTTATTTAATTTTCCATAAAAAAAATAGAAACATGTAATGCAGTATATTACTGTGTTACGGATACTCTTATACGGGAAAGTTGCGTACAAATCTGCAAGCGATTACATGACTTTTGAATTAACGATCCGCACTTATCACTTAACCAAACACTACTTACGAAACAGGCTGTTATGCCTACCCGAATAAAAATATAGTAGAAAAACTGAACGTTGTATTGTAACAGTACTATAAAGAACCATATTTTTACAATAGACACCACAGTACAATAAAAATGCAAAAACGGTAAGATGTAATGTAGACACCATACAGTGAATCGTATATAAGATTTTCACAATATATTGTATAAGTTGTTAAGTATCGTAACAATACAAACAATATTTTCTTCTGTATATATTTTTGCAAAACCATACATATTATTATAAAGGAAATGTTCTAAATACTGATACGTGTGTTTTAATATGCAGAAAATTGAATGGTGCATGTGTGGGTTCAAACAGTACAGTAAATATATTGTTTTTAGTTGTAATTTCACTACTGGATATACCTTAAATTAAATGGTTTTGGGATGGTTCTTTTTTGTGACGTTGTATTGTTTTACATTACATAAACCATATGATGTTATATTATATTCATTTTGCTTCTGCTAATGGTATCTTAATATTTATAGCCAAACTAATCTGAAAATAATGTAAAATAGAACTACCTTTGATAGTGTGGGCCTAGGACAGGATAAGATATCGAGTCAGCCTTGTAAAGACCAATTTGGGGATGGGGATCAGTAATCTAAACAGCGCGGAAGAACATGACAGCAAGCAATGAAAATAGACAGATAAGTTGGTCGGCGTTAAGTCAGACCGGACCATCTGTTTTCAACAATTTCGGGAAAATGTCCTGCAGGAACTTGGGATGTCAAATGTAGCGCGTTTTTGTCTGATTTACTGTAGCTCTTTTATGTAACGAAACATCTGCATCGAAATAATAAGTTTTCGAATTCCTTCGGTTATCTTATTAATCCAAAAAATCGCGTAGTCCACTCTGACCGAACGCCGACCAGTTGCAGGTGTCATATCCTATCCTAGGTGTGAACTAGAAGCTAGCAAGTTCAACATCATTAGAATGCGCTTTGGAAATTCTCCAGAGCGCCTTGAACAACCCCTTCTCGTCCACGTCTAAATCTCTGATTGCATTAATAGTTGAAGCTTAGGCTCCCTTGCCCTCCTCTTCTTCTTTATGGCTCTACGTGCTCACTGGGACTTGGCCTACCTCCCACAGCAGGAATGAATAACTGACACATAACTGGAGCATACCAAACTCAGGTATCATACCAAGGCTAAATATTGGTTGGTTATCCAGGTATTGAAAATAACTTATTTTGATATTTTGTAGGTATTGATATAATACCTCAACGAGTTATTGGTTTGGTGTTAAGGACTGCTTGAGCTATTATTCAATTATGGAAAAATTGCTATTTGTATGGAAAAATCGACGATAAATATTCAGGTATTACCATACCTGATGTCATTATTCACGTCTTATGCGCAGAATATGACAGTTGGAAATTTATGATCTGAAATGCGATGTTTAAATCGAAATTGCAAGAAAACGATAAGAGATAGAAGTTTGGTGTCAAAGAACGAACTGTAGCGTGGAACAGGGGCCACAACTATGCCTAAGAAAGAATTTCAAATTATTACGCATTTTTCAAAGATAATTGACAAAAACAAATTAAAACACACTACTTTTGAGCTATTTGCTCTGGAAAACTTAGTTATTTAACTAAACCAATCGTTTCAAAGATGCCATTTGATATAAAATTCAATAATCTTTCGAATAAGGATCATAAAACTGCGATAAGTTTGACCATTTTCAAGTTATAGCCAGTTAAGGCAATAAGAGTAAAAACATGGGAAGTTCAATAACTACGTAACGGCTGAGATTTGACCATATGCGTAGAACAGTTTTTTTTCACCATTTACGGTCTTTTATCACCGGCACGGTAAAAGCTGGGTATGCTGCGCAATTCAGATCCCATTGTGATCCACTAGCCTCTGCCCAGCAACTCCTATCCCTACCTCCTCGCGGTACAGGCCGGAAACTATGAGCAGGTATCAGGTATCAGGTATCAGTAGGTCGGCTCTAGAGGCACGTTCTCCTCCATTTGGGAAATTTGTGCCATCGCCATGAACACGAGCCTATTCATCATTTACCTGACGGAGAAGGGAAGGAAAAAGGATAGGAGATGGGAAAGGACAGGTAAGGGAATAGGATCGTCATACTCGCAAAAGCGTACCACAATGGGTTCACATAGCGTCCTGAAAAGGACACTGTAATAACGCATAAGCGTGCCACAATGGGTTCAAACAGCGCCCTGAGAAGGGCACTGTGATATTGCATAAAGCGTAAAGAGAGCCTATAGCTCTTTACCACAGCGGGTCAAGAACAACAGAACGTCCTGAAGATTCAGGTTTCTGAAGTCAGTTTCACTTAATAAGTGTTTCCCGAGTACTCGGAAACGCAATTGCGCAAAAGCTGGACAGTTACATATTAAATGATACGAAGTTCCATAATCGGATTCACAGCTATCACATGCAAATGAATCAGCTTGCTGAATATTCGCCATATGATAACTGAGTCGGCAGTGGCCAGTCAATGCTTTGACCAGCATGCTGCAATTCTGCTTTGACAGATTTGTTAGATACTTTGCCACCCCTAGAGATGGCTCAGTACAATACAATTTTGTTTGACGACATGACTCCAAACTATTCCAGTATTGTTTGTGCTGAGTGGCAGCCCAGGTGTCAATCTGAAGCTTCACCCAACACTTGGATACCGGAATAGCTGGCTCAGGGCCAATGAAGTCATGTGATGCTCCAGTGCGAGCTAACTCATCAGCCAATTCATTTCCAGCGATGGAAGAATGGCCAGGTACCCATACAAGGTGAACAGCGTTTGCTGAATTCAGCTCCTCAATTTGAGTTCGACAAGCGATAACTATCTTCGACCTGGAGTTGGCCGAAGCAAGTGCTTTAATAGCAGCCTGGCTATCTGAACAGAAGTATATTACTTTGCCCATTACGTGCTGCTGAAGTGCTGATTGCACTCCGCACATAAGAGCAAAGATTTCGGCCTGAAAAACGGTGCAGTGTCTGCCAAGTGAATAAGACTGATACAGCCTTAGCTCACGAGAATAAACACCAGCACCTGCTCGACCTTCTAGAAGGGAGCCATCAGTGTAACATACGATGCCGTCTGAAATACTTCTCTCCAGATAACCAGATGTCCACTCTTCCCGGGAAGGGAATTTCGTGGAAAATGTCCTATATGGAAAATTACAAGCAATTGTAAGATCACTTGGAGCAAGGACAACTTTGTCCCAATTCACCAAAAGTGGAAACAACGAGGTGTGTGTTGAACTGCGGTTCACAGGAGTTTCCTCTAGTAAACCGAGTACCCATAGACGGTAAGTGCAAGAAAGTGCTTCTTGTTTGAGATGAATGTGTAGTGGGACAACGTCAAAGAGAACTTCGAGCGCTGCCGTGGGAGTTGAAGAGAACGCTCCAGACATCGCCATTAAGCACATCCTTTGGAGATGGCCTAACTTTGATTGGACCGTTCTCACTTCGCCCTTTTGCCACCACACAAGACATCCATAGGCCAATATTGGCCGAACAACAGTTGTGTAGATCCATTTGATATACTTGGGTTTTAGACCCCAAGTTGTACCAAAGGTTCGCCGGCATTGCCCGAAGGCCATACAAGCTTTCTTGATTCTGAACTCAACATGAGGTGTCCAGGAAAGCTTGGAATCAAGAATGACTCCAACGTACTTTACCTGTTCAGTCACATTGATTTCAGAATCAAAGAGACGTAAAGTTCGAACACCATTACGGTTTCGCTTTTCCGTGAAAAGTACAATAGATGTTTTACTCGGATTTACCGAGAGGCCATATTGGCCACACCAACCCTCAACTACCTGAAGAGCGTTTTGCATCAGGTCGGAAAGGGTGCTGATGCACATACCGACTAACAATGTTAGGTAGTCGTCGGCAAAACCATAAGTAGGAAAACCGCTATTATTGAGTTGCCTCAATAGCGTATCTGCTACGAGATTCCATAAAAGTGGTGATAAGACTCCCCCTTGGGGGCATCCACAAACACTCAATTTCCTAATCGCCGCTTGACGCAATGTCGAGAAGAGATGTCGGTTTTTGAGCATTTGGTGAATCCAATTGGAAATCATTGGAGATATACCATGACCCCGTGCGGCTTCCAATATGGCATCGAAAGGCACGTTGTCAAAGGCACCCTCGATATCTAAGAAAACACCCAAGCAGGATTGCTTTTGAGCGAATGCCTTCTCAATATCGTAAACAACTTTGTGTAAAAGAGTCACAGTGGACTTTCCAGATTGGTAAGCATGTTGGTTCACATGAAGAGGCACATTGGCCAGATAAACATCACGGATGTGATGATCCACAATGCGTTCTAAGCATTTCAGAAGAAAAGAGGTCAAACTGATAGGTCTGAAGCTCTTTGCTTCTTCATACGACGCGCGACCCACTTTCGGAATAAACTTCACAGTAATATCCCGCCAGGATTTGGGAATATATCCTGTAGCAAAACTGCAAACAAGTAGTTGTTTCAAAACATGTTTGAAATGATCAAATCCCTTCTGAAGCAAAATAGGATAAATCCCATCTGCCCCAGGAGATTTGAAAGGAGCAAAGCTATTAAGTGCCCATTCAATCGATTCTAAAGTTATGATACTCCGAGCCGAAGCTAAAGAATCATAACTACAAGAAAAGACATCAGGTTCATCCGAAGATGTAATATCCACACATCCGGGGAAGTGTGTACTGAATAAACATTCTAAAACTTCCTCATCAGAGGAAGTGAAATCACCATTTGGCAAACGAAGTTCGTTCACTTGAAAATCCTTAGATTTTGCAAGGATTTTGTTCAATCGACTGGCTTCACTCAGACTGGAAACATTTGTACAAAGGTTTTTCCAGCCGGATCGTTCAGCAGACCGAAGAGCTTTCTGGTAGGCCTTGCGAGCCGACCTGAAAGCTTCCGATCCAGCCGAACGTCGTCTGTTCCAACTCTTTCTACATTGTTTCCTGAGCTTCGCCAGATCGGAGTTCCACCAAGGGGTTCCTCTTGTGGTCTTCACAGACCGCAGAGGGCAGGCTTCTTCAAAAGCTTCCATGATGAAGGCCGTTGTAGTATCAACGGCATCATCTAAATCACTTGGAGTGTCAATTGATGGTGAGTATCCATGAAATTTGGCTGCAACCAAATCGGTAAAGAGATCCCAGTTGGTTGACCGGGGATTCCTGAAACGCAAAGTTTGCGAAGTAAAATTCACATGTTCAAACAAGATGTAACGATGGTCAGATAAAGATTCTTCATCTGACACATGCCAATTGGTCAGCTCATGACTAATTCTGCTAGAGCAAAGCGTTATGTCTAACACTTCCTCTCTACCAGATACCATGAAGGTTGGGCGGTTGCCTATGTTAAGTAATCCAAGATCTGTACTACTCAAGTATTCCATCAAACTGGAGCCTCTCAAATTGATGTCTGAGCTGCCCCAGATTATATGGTGAGCATTAGCATCACTACCAACAATTAGCGGAAGGCCTTTTGAAGTGCAGTATGCAATGACTTGCTTGAAAGCATCCGTAGGGGATGGTTCATCATGCGGTAAATAAACCGAACAATAAACGTATTTCCTGTTGAGGTTTCCAACAGATACATCTATTATGATAGCACATACATCTCTGGTAGTTAGTTCAGAGATGAGTGTAGCAACGATTGCGTTGTTGACAAGCACACATGCTCGAGGCATGACACGTGAGTTTGCCATTTCATTTTTACTGAAAGTAGCAAACACCGGATTCACAAGGTTTCCTAAATAGAAATTCCCCTTACGAAAGTAAGGTTCTTGGACTAACGCCACTTGGGCTGTACCATTTTGCATAAGTCTACAAAGATTGATCGTTGCTGTTCTTTTGTGCTGAAGATTGATCTGAGCTATCCTAACCGTAGCCACTACCCAAACTAGGCAAGATTAAACTCTTAACAATCACAGCACAAAAAAGAACAGCAACAATAAAGCCAGATCGGTATTGAATTGAGTGCGCCAAAGGCGAGGATGCACAGAATACACTGTGTAAAACGCATAATGCGAAACCATATAGGTGAAAATCTAAACTAATTAATAACATCTTCATAATCCCGCCCTTATTCAGCCTCAAGAATGAGATTGAAGAAGGGCAGCTGATTGTCTCGGAGAAACACAAGGTCCACCGCGCTATTGCTCCGGTTAGCACAGTAAGGGCAAATACTGTGGAGGGTGCCCTGGTACTCCACAGGCTCCGTTTGCGGTTAGGTTTTTATTAGACCCCCCTAGCCATTCATTCCTAGGCACGGTAAGCATAAAGCCGCATAACACCATGAATTAGGGGTCACCTGATTAGTGGATTCCTACCACTGGAACAGGCGGTCCGTAGTGCTATTCTTAGCCAGTTGAACTAACCGCTACCGACACTACACAGCTATCTAGGCTGATCGGGAAAAGAAGTTGATATTGGTGATCAACTTCATACGGGCCCGAAAAGCCCGAGAATTAACATTAATAGTTGAAGCTTAGGCTCCCTTGCCCTCCTCTTCTTCTTTATGGCTCTACGTGCTCACTGGGACTTGGCCTACCTCCCACAGCAGGAATGAATAACTGACACATAACTGGAGCATACCAAACTCAGGTATCATACCAAGGCTAAATATTGGTTGGTTATCCAGGTATTGAAAATAACTTATTTTGATATTTTGTAGGTATTGATATAATACCTCAACGAGTTATTGGTTTGGTGTTAAGGACTGCTTGAGCTATTATTCAATTATGGAAAAATTGCTATTTGTATGGAAAAATCGACGATAAATATTCAGGTATTACCATACCTGATGTCATTATTCACGTCTTATGCGCAGAATATGACAGTTGGAAATTTATGATCTGAAATGCGATGTTTAAATCGAAATTGCAAGAAAACGATAAGAGATAGAAGTTTGGTGTCAAAGAACGAACTGTAGCGTGGAACAGGGGCCACAACTATGCCTAAGAAAGAATTTCAAATTATTACGCATTTTTCAAAGATAATTGACAAAAACAAATTAAAACACACTACTTTTGAGCTATTTGCTCTGGAAAACTTAGTTATTTAACTAAACCAATCGTTTCAAAGATGCCATTTGATATAAAATTCAATAATCTTTCGAATAAGGATCATAAAACTGCGATAAGTTTGACCATTTTCAAGTTATAGCCAGTTAAGGCAATAAGAGTAAAAACATGGGAAGTTCAATAACTACGTAACGGCTGAGATTTGACCATATGCGTAGAACAGTTTTTTTTCACCATTTACGGTCTTTTATCACCGGCACGGTAAAAGCTGGGTATGCTGCGCAATTCAGATCCCATTGTGATCCACTAGCCTCTGCCCAGCAACTCCTATCCCTACCTCCTCGCGGTACAGGCCGGAAACTATGAGCAACCTTAGGGAAGATCGGGTAACCAACCCCGGTGGGAACTTTGGTCGTAGGCTGACAGGGAAGGGGGGTTTGCTTCGACAAACCTGAGCGTCTGTTCTCCAGGAGGAGCGGATCACAACAGCGTCTGATCCCCATGTTAGGGGCGGCTGATCTACGTCCGAGTGTCAGGGAAGGACTCTAAGCTCAACTGTGCACTATGGTCCTCCGGAAAGTAGGGGGTTGGTGTCAGGCCCTACGAGCCAGCCGTAAAAACCATTGTATCGGAAAATCAGCAACAGAATAATACGAACCGAGACCAACGGCAACGACCCCAGCGAACAAAAAGGACTTGCGATTGGAAACTCGGTACGTGGAGGTGGAACTGCCGATCTCTCAACTTCATCGGGAGCACCCGCATACTCGCCGATATACTGAAGGACCGCGGGTTCGAAATCGTAGCGCTGCAGGAGGTATGTTGAACAGGATCTATGGTGCGAACGTTTAGAGGTAATCATATCATCTACCAGAGTTGCGGCAACACACGTGATCTTGGAGCAGCTTTTATAGTGATGGGCTACATGCAGAGGCGCGTGATCGGTTGGTGGCCGATCGACGAAAGAATGTGCAGATTGAGGATTGAGGGCCGATTCTTCAACATTAGCATAATAAACGTGCACAGCCCTCACTCCGGATGATGACAAGGACGCATTTTACGCGCAGCTCGAACGCGAGTACGACCGCTGCCCAAACCACGACGTCAAGATCATCATAGGGGATCTAAACGCTCAGGTAGGCCAGGAGGAGGAATTCAGACCGACGATTGGAAAGCAAACGGAATCGCAAATCGACAACGTTCTGATTGATGGACGGCACTTTCCCAACATTATCGACGTCAGGACCTATCGTGGCGCTAATATCGACTCTGATCACTACCTGGTCATGGTTAAACTGCGTCCAAAACTCTCCTTTATGACAATGTACAGTACCGGCGGCCGCCTCGGTACGATCTAGAGAGCGACTGAAGCAACCGGATGTCGCCACCGCATACGCGCAGAATCTCGAGGAAGCGTTGCCGGACGAGGGTGTGCTCGATGTGGCCCCTCTAGAGGACTGCTGGAGTACAGTCATAGCAGCCATCAACAACGCAGCCGAGAGCACTATCGGGTACGTAGAACGGAGTCGACGAAACGATTGGTTCGACGAGAAGTGCAGAGCGGTTCAGGAGGAGAAGGATGCAGCGAGGGCGGTAATGCTGCAGCATGGAACCAGAAAGAATGTGGAGCGATACAGACAGAAGCGGAAGCAGCAGACTCGTCTCTTCCGGGAGAAAAATCTCCACCTGGAAGTAGCGGAGTGCGAAGAAATGGAACTGCTGTGTCGTTCACAAGAAACACGTAAGTTCTACCAGAAGCTCAACGCATCCTGCAACGGCTACGTGCCGCCAGACGAAATCTGCAGGGATAAGGACGGGAGCCTCCTGACGGACAAACATGAGGTGATCAAAAGGTGGAAGCAGCACTTCAACGAGGGAATGGCGTAGAGAATGTAGGCATGGGGGATCAAGGCAGCGAAGGAAATGACTATGTTGGAGCAACAGAGGACGGGAACGAGCCAACTCCCTCGCTGAGGAAAGTTAAGGATGCCATTTACCAGCTCAAAAACAACAAAGCGGCTGGTAAGGACGGTATCGCAGCAGAACTCATCAAGATGGACACGAATAAGTTGGCCACCTGTCTGCACCGGTTAGTAGTCGAGATTTGAGAAACCGAACAGCTACCGAAGGAGTGGAAGGAAGGGATAATCTGTCCCATCCACAAGAAAGGCGACAAGTTAATGTGTGAGAACTTTCGAGCGATCATCATTTTGAATGCCGCCTACAAAGTGCTATCCCAGATCATCTTCCGTCGCCTTTCACCTAAAGTTAATGAGTTCGTGGGAAGTTACCAAGCCGGTTTCATCGACGGCCGGTCGACAACGAACCAGATCTTCACCGTACGGCAAATCCTCCAGAAATGCCGTGAATACCAGGTCCCAACGCATCACCTGTTCATCGACTTCAAAGCGGCATACGACAGACCTGTAAGAATTCCCGAAGAACTCCTGAAGATATTCCCGGAGAAATCCAGATTAAATTTTCGTGAAACTCTTGAGGGAAATCCCGAAGCACTCCTGGAAGAATTCCCAAGAAACTCCTGAATAAATTCCCAAGGAACTTCTGGAAGAATTTCCGTGGAATTCCAAGACGAATTTCTGAGAAACTTCTGAATAGGAAGTTCGTCGGGAATTTTCCAAAGAACACCTAGAGGAATTCCCAAGGAGCTTTTGAAGGAATTTACGGGTAAAATTTCCGAATATCTCCAGGGGGAGTTTCCTAAGAATTGATATTCATCTAAAGGAAAACGAGGAACTCAAGGAGGAATTTCCCAGGAACCCCTGGCGGAATTCCCGAGGAACTCCTGAAGAAATTTCTAGGTAAAATTTCCAAAAAACTTTTGGAGATATTCTTGAGGTCCTCCTGGAGCAATTTGTGAGGAACTCCTGGAGAAATTTGCGTGGAATTCCGAATTCCGAAGAATTTTTGAAGAATTCCGGAGGAACTCCCGAAAAAATTTAGGATGTATTTCCGAGAAACTCCTGGAGAAATTCCCGAGAACCTCCAGGAGAAACTCCCTAAGAACTCTATGTGAAATTCCCGAGGAACTCCTGGAAGAATTTCCCAGGACCTCCGAGCGGAACTCGTGGAGGAGTTCCAAAAAACATCTGGAGGTATTCCTGAGGTACTCCTAGAAGAATTCTCGAGTAACTCCTGAAGGAATTCCCGAAGATCACCAGGAAGACTCGAAGAGTTTTCGAGGAACTCATGGAGATATTCCCGAGGAACTCTTGGAAGAATTCTCGAGAAACTTCTGAAGGAATTCTGAGGAACTTCTGGTGCAACTGCTGGGAAATTTCCCGATCAGCTTCTGGAGGAATTTTCGAGAAACTCCGGAAGAAACTGCTGGGAGAATAGATCACTAAAACGGCCGCTATGGAATGAACAGATAACGCCACCGTAGCCTTGTGCGTTTTACATAACTCCACTGCTGTCACAATGTTAATGTCCATATACGGTGGAACCTCTGTTTGCATGCGGTGAACGCTTGAAAAGTTGGTTTCATTGATCCATTTCCGGGGAACTCCACAAAAATTCCTGTATGAATTTCCGAGGAACTCCAGAAGGTTATCCCGAGGTACTCGTGGAAGATTTCTCGATAAACTCCTTGGCGAAGTGCCGAGCTTCTTCTGGAGGAATTTTCCGAGGAACTTCTGAAGAACTCCGGTAAGAAATCCCGGAAACACCGGGAAGATTTCTCGAAGAACTCCTAGAACAACTCTCAAGGAACTCCTGGAAGAATTCCTAGAGAAATCCTGAGGAGAATCCCGAAGAACTATGGGAAGAATTCTTGAGGAACTCCTGGAGGTATTACCAGAGGGAATTCAGGATAAATGGCCGAGGAACTGCTGAAGAAACTACCGAGGAACTTCTGAAGGGATTCCCGAGGAACTCTTGTGAAGGAATGCCCGTGAAACACCCGAAGCACTTCAGGGGAATTCCCGTGGATCTCCCGAAATAATTCACAAAGAACTCCGGGACAAATTTCCGAAGAACTCCTGTAGATATTCCCGGAAAATTTCTGGGGAATCCCTGGAGGAATTTCCGAAGAATCTTCGAAGGATTTTCGAGGCACCTCAAGAAAATCCCGAGAAACTCTTGGGAAACTCCAGGATGATGGAAAACAAATTCGGCGAACTCCTGAGAGAACTCTTGAGGAACTCCTGGAGGGATTTCCGAGGAATTCTTCGAGAAACTGCTGGGAGATTAGCCGAAGAACTTCTGGAACAATTTCCGAGAAATTCCATGAAGAGTTCCCGGAGAACTCCTGAATGTTTTTCTGGAAAATTGCCGGGAGAATCGTCAAGTAAATTCAGAAAACATTCATACATGGATGGATTTTTAGGGAAAATTGAGGAAGAATTCCAGGTGATCTCCTGAAGCAAATTTCGTGAAATCCTGAAGGAAATAGCCAAATAATTTATGGAGGAATTTTCAGGGAAATATAGGAGAAATTACCAGGAAAATTCTGCTCAAATGCTGATCTGGAATTATGGGGAACTTCTAAAGGAACTCCGAATTCCCGGGGGAATACTCGAGAAATTCTCGGGAAGCTCCTAGAGGAATTTGTGGAAATTTTGGAGGAATTGCCACGGTTATTCTACAGGAACTCCCGGGAAACTCTTGAGAACTCTTGGGGAACTCCTTGTGACAATTTTATCAATTTCCAAAAGTATCCCAGAAGGAATTTTGGAAGAACCACAAGAGGAAACTCAGACGGAGCTACCAGAAAGTACTCCTGGAAGAATCGAAAAAGGAACTGTTGTAGAAATCATCAAAAAAAACGACTAGAGGAGTTCCATAATGCACTCCATGGGGAATCACAAAAAAAAAACTGGAAGAATTGCAGGAAAAAACTTCTGCATAAACTCCTGGAAGTATCACTTAAAAATGTCACGGATGAGATTACCAATAATATTCTCTACATAATTCACAGACAGCTGCAATCCTGATTATCTTCGAAATCTTCACATAGTTCCTTGAGGAATCTGATATGCAATGAACTAAACTTTAACTTTTGCTTCAAAGTATTCAACAAACCAGTTTCGCCGCGCAATGTTGTTGCTTTTTTAGTTCGCCAACATAAACGTCAAGCTATATCAACCCGGCTTAGTGTGAGCATTTTCCATGATATAGGATATCATCTCACTATATAGCATGATTTCAATTCATATTAATAAACATTGAAAGAAGGTTTCGGAAGAGCTTCAGAGGGGTTTGCGGAGGATACCGGGGTAATTTAGGGCGCTTTCATGGGAGTTCCAAGGCTTTTCGTGGTATCAGGGATATATCTACTAGAACATTTTTTATACCCCTTCAAACGTCTCTAAAATCGCATGGTACGCCTCTGAAACACCCTTTAACCACCTGAAACACCACTGGAATGCCCCTGAAACCCCATAGAACTCCTTGGAACATCATCATTTTTGCGTGATTCCCCTGTAGTTTTTTAGGTAATATTGCTGCTGAATGTCCAGGACATGCAAAAGGAAGTCAACAATTTCGTCTCGAGAGTACTGGAATTCGTATTATTTGGTTAGTCTAACTTGAGTAGCTTTTCCGCTAACAATACCCAAATTCCCGTGACACCTAGGCCTGAGGGGACGCAGAGGTCTCTGCATACCTTTCATAGGTCTCGAACTAATCTGCCTTTCCCTTCCCTTAGCTGTCGCAAGGACGTAGCCAGCGGTTCCAGGAAATTTGAATAAATCTTATGAAAATTTTGAACAAATTCCAGTAACAGCTAGAGAAAATTCAATAAAATTTGAAATGTTTAACACCAAATTGAGCCGTGTTAATAATGGAAGTGATTGCCATTTCGCCAGTGTGACACACTAGTGTAGAAGTAAATGATGTGTATTTCGAGTCCCGGGAGGCTCAGAGATTGTTCATCGTAAAATTCTACATACTGCTATTCATTAGAATCGATATCACAAGCAATTCAGCCGTCGATTGATTCAAGGTTGAATCAAGTTCAGAATTGAACTGCTTTGTTACATCAAACACTACGTTGGCAGACACACTGAAAGTGACTCGTGCTAACAACGACCAACGAGACTCGTTCGTCGATGGCTTCCAGTTGAGTGAGTTTTCCACGACGACACGGTTCATCAAGAATCGTTTACACGTCAACGGTTCCGAGCACCGCCACACAGTTAACCGGGCAGAGTCTCGCACCAATTACCTAGATTTACTTGGGCTAGGAAGTGAACCCCCGGTCTAAGTGCTAGAGAGCTAGAGCAAAACCAGCTAGCAGCACCAGCAACGACAAGAGTCACGACTACGATGACGACGATCGACCTGCACTGGCAAACAACCCGTCAATATAACTTATCACTCAGTGTACCTCCAGTTAGAGTGGTTGGCTTAGTCTCGGCCTAGTCTACAGCATAGGTACCGCAAATCAATTGGCGTCTAGTTCCCGCTCTCCGCGCGAACCGTCAACGTGTAAACGGTTGGAATTGTATAAATAATAAAATTCAACTAACGTCAATTGGTTCCAGCTAGTTGTGCGCGGCCCGTTCGGACTTTGGCACCGTTCGGTCGTTCATTCTATGCAAGTGATATTAGTTTTCCGGAGCGGCCGGCCGGCCGTGATCTTCCAGCAGCCACAGCGGTACGAAAATGATGATCGCTGTCTTTGGAGGGATCTAATCACTGCAGAACCGGTATCCTCTATACAGCAGCAACAACAGCAGCACACACACAGGATCGAGATGGAAGATTTCTAATTAAATTTTACTTCATGCCTATCTAACTAAATTGATGGTTGGCCACTTGCGGTATCTGGTGGATGGAACACAACTCGGGGGTCCGGTTGGTGGGATTATCTCTTCTTCGGTTCACTGGAACAAACTTGTATGATCTATGATATGATCTGGATTCTGCAGTGTATAATCTGTAGATTGCAGGTAGAAGTCGTGTCGAATTGGACTGGTTCTGGAAGTTAAGCGTGAGAAATTGCGCGCGATGTTAGGTTATGTTTACACAACATAGCTGTGCTAGTTCATTCGGTCGTGCTTCCATAATTGAATGACTACAAGTACGAGCACCGAACTCTCGTGCTGTGGGGACTACACACTCTCTAGTGACAGGAGCTATATACTACCAAAGAAAAAACTATAATTCAGAAACAGAAACAGGAACAGTCAAAATGTTACATTTTCTAATTTTTAGTCAGAAGTTGTTAAGTCACGTTTCTCGGAACATCACGTTGAACGTTGAATCGGAACATCAATCATACCCGTAACTCTGCAGTTAGATTATAAAATTACACATATTTTTCCACCAATGAACGGTTGAAATTCACTCACATCCATTCTAATTAACAACTACACATACCTACTAGAGGAGTTCCAAGAAAAATCTCTTGAGATTTTTTTAGGAGAAATCCAGAAGAATTTTCTTAATTGCTAAAAGGCACCTGACGATGTATTTCTGAAAACAATCATTGGAGGAATATCTTCATAGACTTCAGAAAACCCTTTCCGAAAAAACTTCTTCATGATTGTTTAAAGTTATTCCTGTAGAATATTTCTGAAAATAAAAATAGAATGACCTCCTAAAAGAATTCGTGGAAGAAATCCTAAGAGTAACCGTGAAAAAAGTTCTGGAGGAGGTTCTGAGAAAATCTTCCGCAAGAACTCTAGGGTGCTCCTCCTGTAGGTAATCCCAGCATGCATACATGTAAATCTTATTACTGTGACTTACTGCTAACACAATGCCAGAAGTATGTCACAGTGGCTACTGTGTAACCAACCCAAGTAACAATGGTAGCTGAATAGTGAGAATCATAGCTGAGCAATGGTTGGTTAATGGTGCCAATTGCTGAATAAGCTGGAAGCTGAATATCAAGTTGAAAAGTAGCTTGTTGAGTTTATAACGTATCTCTTGTACAGCCTATCATCGTATGCTGAATATGATACTCAATAGAAGATTATCCATCTACTCTACATTTCTTTATTAAGCTTTTCTTCAACATTTTTATTTTCGAAAAACATAGAAAAAGGATTTTGTCCTTTTCGATCATCGAACGCTGGATTTCATAACTGTAGCAGAAGCCACGAAAGGCAACTTGCACGGAATATGCAAATGACACAGTATCGCTTGATTAAATATTTTTATTTGAATAATTGTAAGGCATCAGTGATATCCCTAGTGTTAAACAATTTCCAGAGGAAAGATAATCGGCAAGTTCCAGTTCCCTGGGCAGTGAAGGTGGTGGTTCGTGATGCGCAACTTGATGAACCGTCGGAAGAGGAAATCGATTGTTTGTCAGAAGTACTCGGCTCTTAATCAAAGTTCTACAATGAACTAACAGGAAAAGCATAGAAATTTTCAATTGATCATAATATTAGGCATCAAGCATTAAAACATCTCTTACGGGTTATAAAACACCAATACCGAGATAACGAAAGAAATGTGGGGTTTTCACGTCGAAACTGCCTGCGTTCCCCAAAAATAGATACCTTAGTAGTATTTTATGGATATTTACCTGTAATTTTTAATCAGTTTTCGTGACTTCACCAGAGATTAACGATTATCAAAATCAAGAAGCACTGAACTGTAAACATAACAATGATGTTTTGACAGCTAATGTATGCGTTCATACATAGCACTTACATCGCTTATTCAACCTTAGTACAGCCTTTGTTCAAAGCCGTTCAACCTTCAATCAGACATGGTAGTATATAACTTGTTTTCCCACGCATCACTATGCCCGTATCTTTCAAGGTAGCCCGATCAGAAAGGCATAACATAATTATAACCGATTGAGTTATTTATTTCAAAGATTTTTCATAACAAAATGAGTTATAAAATTCGCCGGTTAGGTGTTAAAATAACAAAAAATATAACTAAACTTGCTCTAGCCATAACATAATTATAACAGGTGTTGATACAATTTTAACAAATTTATAACATCGTGAGATATAATAAATATTGGAATGATCAAAAAATTATAACACATTTTGTTATAAATCAGATATAAATATATTGGGTAAAAATTGAGTTGGTTAAATTTTAACTCATTTTTTGGGTAATTTTTATTTAGAGTGTTATTTATTTTTAGCGAAAAGTTTTTTGTTTAAAAAACTTGCCCCACGTAGTATATAAAAAACCCTCACCCAGACGGAATCGAACCAAGGACGCCAGCCTCCATCTGAAATCCAGCGCCTTTATCAATAAGGCTATTTCATCACTTGAAGTGCAGGGTGGTATATGATCAAGTGGTTCTTCGTTTTGACGGCTGGTCTATAAATAGACTCATTTGTCCAACGTACATGGGAGAGAAAATATGACGTCACATAAAAGTGTTCTTGATACAATTGATCGCAATGACGTCATCTTAGGATATAATAACAAAAGTGGATATAATTAAGTTATAATTGTAACTCAAGAATTCGCTCAGCATTCTGGCTTTATCTCATGATTCAGACCAGAAATAGGTGTCGTATCTTAATCAAAGTTGTAGAGATAGTTAATGGCTCTTAAACAGTGAAAATAGTGGTATTTCACCTTCTGTTGGTGCAAGCGAGTAATTAAATTAGAACATTTTGACATGTGTTATTAAATAATTATCTAATGTTCCTCACCATCAGGATAGTTCCTGCCTATGGCAAAGTTATTCAGTAGTCTTGTGATTGGAAATGTCACCGTTTCGTAGCGTCAGTGTGCATTTCTGGAGATTGTCAGATTTGTGAAATAAAAACTAAGTGTTTAAAGCACATATTTAACCTTACATGATACAACACAACCATTAACATACTAAAGCAATTCTTCGATCGCTTTGCCTCGCGATCTCAAATAATGTTTTTATTTTCAGCAGTTAAACAAGAAATTCCCCCACCAGTCGAAAGCACCTATTTGGTATCTGCTTCGAAATTTGCTCAAAATGCATGACGATGCCCATCAACATTTTGGTAAAAAAATAGCCTTCTGCTATTGATTGGTTTTTGAAAAGCTTTTAACAGAGTTTCTCATTTTGAACTACTGCACAGATTATCACACTTATTTGATTTCAGTTGGGATTCTGTTTCATTGAGTAAATCCTATTTAAATAACCACTTTCAAATTGTGGAAGTTAAAGGAAATCATTGAAGTCCGATTGGTATTCTATCGCGAGTGCCACAAGGATTGGTTTCAGGACCATTGATGTAAGCCTTATTTTTCAACGGCCTTCCATCATCTTTGAAAGTATGTAATACACCTGATTCTTTTTTTTTGCACGGGTCTGGTTTTTGATATAACTCAGTCAATTTTTGACCGATTCTCGTGAAATTCTGTGCACGGATATTGGTTATACATGTGTACAAAATTTCATGAGAATCGGTTAAAAAATGACTGAGTTATACCAAAAACCAGACCCGTGCAAAAAAAGAATCGGGTGTATCCACATGTTTGCAGATGATAAGAAGCTGTATTTCTACGGAATTATTATGGACGAATTACATGGTAATGAAACGTGACTAACGACATGATGTGACGAAATTAGATATAAATTTCAAAGCTCCACAAATAATTTGTTATCAATCAATTCTTCAAAAACTAAGGTGTTTCTAATTTGCTAATTGATCCAATTGTATCATGTTAATTCAATAACAATGATAAAACTTCTAATTTCAGAATAATTCATTAAAATAATCTTGAATGGGACTACAAACTGCAAAACCTATGGAGGATTGTGAAACTTAAACTTACTTCAGGAATGTTAACAGTTTCAATGAAAGTCATCCTTTTTATATCCATTTTGTTGCCTCACTTATCATAGCTTCATATGATCGTTTGAGAGTTGCATTAACCCTAGTAGGATGTTGGGGTCAATATGACCCAGACAGGCACGCTGAACGTTCACTGCGCCATCGTGGTTCGAAAAATCTAACATCTTAAGAGAGTTAAATCACGGCATACGTTGGGCATTCAATTTGACAAGTTACTCTAGTGTGGCTCAGGTTCACCTACAATGACAACTGTTGGGATACTCATTTCTTATTTTTGTTTAACTACGTTGTTGTGCGATGCTATATAGAATCATTCACCAAGGACCTAGATATTGTGGCCTCATCACTAAGATACTGATGATCTTAAGGCTTAAGCACCCGTCATCATTTTTCGGAAAGTAAAAAGCAGTTACCTCGCTGTAAATCAAAACATCAACCATGAAAATATATTCACTGCATTCTGTTCCTCATGTGGAGTACAGCGAATATATTTTCATAGCAAAGACTTTTGTTTTGATCGAAAAAACTGCTTTCATATGTTTGATGACGGCGATGATTTCAATGACGAATTGTTCAACGTTAACCAGCCGCAGTTTATCACGGAAAGATTGCGCCCGTTTGATTTGTACAAGGTGGCTGAGTATACGTGACAGCTCCCACCCGGCGTCTGCAAAAACAGTTTTAGCCAAGGTGCATACCGTGTACAAACTATACGTGCGCAGTCTGGCGCGATCTGATGCTGCGCGTTTCGAACGCAGCTGGCTGAGAATCCAAGATAAGCGCGACAATATCTATCTGCGCTTCCTTAGGGTCTGTTCCAATTGGCGTAAAATTGATTTTCGCTTAAATTTGACAGTTCGATAATTTTTTCCTTTGGAGAACTTTCAAGTTTTAGTGTCGAACTGTCAAATTTAAGTAAAAATTAATCTTAATTCGCGAATTGGAACAGACCAGGTCTGGATCATGATTCAAACTTGTTAAAACTACTGTATTTTACAAGCACAGTAGCACCGCACAGCGGCGTAACTGCGTACCAAACACCACCTGTAAAATGTTCATTTGACATAAACTGCATTTTCAAAACTATAACTGAGTTTGTTATAATGTCCAAATCCAAATGAATTTATTTGTATTATAACTAACCTTGTTATAATTCTGATATAATTAAATCAGGGTTTCAAATCATTTTTGTCAAATATATCTAAATATAACAAACGGTGATATATCTATCAACCGTTGATATAATTTTGTTACATTTGCTAAAGTAAGTGACTATAAATCAAAGCATCTTAGTTCGATTCTCAATTATATATTTCTCTTTCAGCCACGAAAAACTGTATTCAACATCAACGCCTACAAGAGCCTAATGGCAATTCTGGCTACAACTCTGTGGGACAAGTTTCATTTTTTTGATAGTGCTGCATAAGTAATGATTAATTGCTGATTAAGCGACTCCAATGCTTTATCTGATCCTTACCTGTTATATAAGTAAAATTATAAATTATTCCCATTCTGGAAGGAAGCGCTTTTTCAACCTTAATTCAGCCACCCGGAGAGCTTAAATCAACTTATGGCTGAATAAAATCACCAAAATTGGATGCTTAAGAGCAGAACAAACGATTACAGTTCTTTTGCACAGCATTTGTTCAAATGATGGCTGATTTGCACAAGCTACAGAAGCGCTTAATCAACATCAAATTGTTACCTGGGAAGACATCGCTGCTGTGACTCTTCTGTGACATGTATCAGTAGGTTGGCTCCAGAAACACGTTCTCCTCCGTTTGGGAAATTCGAGCCATAAGTTGATTTTCAAACTGAGAATTTACTTACTCCAAAGTAATACTTTTTTGTTCTAACTTAGAGTTTATTGATAAAAACAACCAATTACCATTATTATATATAACGTTAGAACCACAAACATGGCCCGGAAGCACTCACACATCTTTAAAATGTTACTCCAAAATCTCCACAACGAAGAAGGCGTAAAAAATCCATCACGCCAGCTTCCAAGTGCACTTTTGGCCGACGTCATCCACAAAAAGTTGGTCGATTTCGTTTTTTTTTGTCTTTTTTTAGTCATTCTCCTTTCCAGCCGCTAGCCGACGGTCCAAAAACACACTCTTAGAAAAAATCATGTAAATTTAAGTTCTCTTGGATGCACATAAAAGGAGCGGCCCGTTCGACATAAATTTACGTCTTCTATCACAAATAAAGTCGAGCTAGCAATCGCTAAAACCGAATCGACAGATGAAACATATGAAAGCAAAATAATGAACTGCATTCGAACACTGGTCCGCTGATTGAGAGGCACGGACCATACCTCTCGGCCATATCACCGAGTTGTAAGCCAAGTGATAAATGTAAAACTGTTTCTACCTACCTGGTCAGCTAGGTTTGTTGACATCTTGTGCAATCAACTCGAACTTACATGATGGATGTAAAATTCAGTCAAATTAGCCACTCAGTCATGAAATGTTTACGTACGTTGATGGTTTACGTCACGTGTAAATTTCTATTTTTTTTAAGAGTGCAGATTTCCGAGCTTCCGCAGCTGCTGCCGTTACCAACACAATCACATTCCAGATTTGTTAGTGGCAAAAGTGCAGTCGTTTAAAACAATCCATTATTTTATGTTGAAACTAGCAACTCTTTGTTTGTTTTAACAAACTGTCAAAAATTTCGACAAATGAAAAAAATTGTATTATCAAACAATGGAACAGTTCAGTTTAAACTAGAAATCAGTTTGTCGCTATAGTGAACTGCTAAATCGGTTGATTTGAACTAGAATTTATTTCTCTGCGTGTTGGGAACTATCGAGACGCCTCTGAAGAAAAATTTGGAAATATTCCTACAGAAATCTCTAATAATATCTCTGGAGAAATTCTTGAAAGAATCCGAGGAAGAATTTCTTAATGAACCGCTGGAAAAGTTTCTGGAAGAATCTTCGAAGGGATTTCAGTAAAAAAAACCTTAAGAAATAAGAGAGCGAATCCCTGAAGCACTCTCTGATGGATTTCTGAAGAAATTTCTGAAATAATAAGTGAATGATTGCCTAAACCAATCTTTAGTCAAATTTTTCATGGAATCTATGGAAGACTTTTTGAATGATACCTTGGAGAAATTTCTCAAGAAATTATAGAAGGAATACCCAGAGGACTCCATTTAGTAATTTTTACAGAGTACTTGGATATCTTTTTAAGGAACCGCTGGAGAAGATTCTAAAAAAAAATCGTTGGAACATTCCATGAAAGAATTGCTGAAGTAATACTTGAAAAATTTCATAACACATTTTCAGAAAGAATCTCTGGAGAAGTTTCAAAAGAAATCCAGCGAGTAATTTTGTAACGAATCCTAGAAGAAATTTATGAAGGAATTTCGGAAGGAATCCTTGGAAGATAATTTTATAGAGAAACCGCTGGATGATCATTATAAGAAATTCGTTTAGAAGGTTTTCCAACGCAATATGTGAAGAAATTTCCGGGGAAATCTCTGGAAGATTTCTGAAAGAAAATTTTAAGAAATTTCTGAGAAAATTCTTGGAGGAATTTGTGAAATAATCCACGAAAGATATTGTAATAGAATCCTTCAAAAAACTTCGAAAGATTTTAATTAGTATGGGAAATTTCCGGAGGAATGTTCAAAGGAATTCTATGGATGTCTTTAGAAACCTTTGGAAATCTTCCTGAAATCTACTGAAGAGAAATATCTGGAGGAATTACTGGAGTAAATTTTAAACATTTTTGTAGAATTTCCTAAAGAAATTTCTGGAACATTGTCTGAATTAATTCTTGGAGGAAGATCTCAAAGGAGAAATTTCTTAATGAATCCGTATAACATTTTTTTTACGGAATCGCAAAAGAATTTTGTAAATAAATCCTTGAAAAAAGTTTTGAAGTATTTTAAAAATAATCCTTAGAAAATTTCCTAGAAGAATCCCTGGAGTAATTTCTTACGGAATCCTTGGGACAATATTAGAAAGAATCCAAGAAAGAATTTCTGAAGAAGTCCTTGAAGAAATTTCTGAATGAATCTCTAGTGTGTCTCAGGAGGAACCACTCGTGGAATTTCTAAAATATTTTCTGAAATTAACTTAGGAGGAACTTAGAAAGTTTTCTAGAGGAAACCTCTGAGAAATTTCTGGGGAATAAATGGATTTATTTTATTAAGAAACTTTAGAAGAAATCCATAAACAATCACTTAAAAGTGCTATGACAGAACTCTAGGAGGTTTTTTGTAACTTTCTTGTAGAATTCCTGAATGAAATTTTAAAGGAAGCTTTAGAGGGATTTCCTGGAGAAATTTCCGAAGAAATTTTTGAAGAAATTCGTTTAGGAATTTGCAAAATATTCCGTGCAATATTTTCTAAAAAGGTCCTTCGAAAATTTCGGAATCCCCTTCGGGGAATCCCCTATTGGTACTGTTTAGAGAATCTTCACAGGGTTATCTAAAGGATTCCATGCGAAAAAGCCCAAATGGATCCCTGAATTTCTCTTCTGTTAGAATCCCTGGAGGAAATTCTAAGAGAATTTCATGGAAATTTTTCAACTGATTCTTTGGATGCCTTCAAGAAAGAGTAACTTTTCAAGAAACCCCTAGAAACCTTCCTGAAATCCGCTCTAGACAAATTTCTGAAGAAATCACTGAGGTTTCTAAGCAAATTCCAGGAGATTTTTTTCGAGGAATTTCTAAAAAAAACGAATAGAATTTCTGAAAAAAAAATCTTTTAAAGTTAAGGTACACCGGGGCAAGTTGAAACGGGTGGGGCAAGATGAAACAGCGGGTTAACATGATGTTTTCTAATGATGATAAACAGTTTGATCGCCATAACACATCGTATTTGATTCAAACAATCTTTTACCAAAGGATAAATTACCAAATTGTATTGAAATCTGATTCAAAACTTCGTGTTTCATCTTGCCCCACCCGTTTCAACTTGCCCCGGTGTACCTTACTTGAAAATCTCTCTAAGAAAATTTTTGAAATATTTTTTTTTCAAGGATTTGATGAAGAAATTCTGAGAGTTATTTGAGAAATAATCCCTTGAGGATTTTCTAACAGAACTCCGGAAGGAATCCCTTACGGAATCCTTGGAGCAATGTTAGAAGGAATCAAAGGAGAATTTTTGTGAAAAAATCCTTGCAAGAATTTCTGAATGAATTTCTTGAGCATCTCTGGGAGAATCCCCTTTGAAATTTCTGAAATAAACTAAGGAGAAACTTAGAGGATTTTTTGGACGAATCCTCTGAGAATTTTTTGGAGGAATCTCTAGAAATAATTGTGAAGGAATTTCTGGACGAATTTCTGAAGAAATCCATGTGAAAATATTCAAAGAACTATGAGAGAAATTGGTTGAGAAATATTTAGAGAAGTTCAAAAAACATAAAACATAAAAAACATAAAAAACTTTCTGAATAAATTCTGAGAGGATTTTTTTATGGATTCTTGTAGATTTCCTGAAGAAATTTTTGGATAAATCTTGAGAGAAATATCTGAAGGAAACTATGGAGACCATTCTTAAAGAACTCCCAGATGAAATGCGAAACAAATCCATGGAAGACCTTTCAGTGCGTGCTCCATTTCGGATATCATGCTGAAAAATACGAGGTTTTCTGAAAAGCTTATACTTTTACACCGAGACGTGCGCTGAAAGGTTCAAGGAATCCATGAAGAAGTTTCTGAAGAAATTCTTAGAGAAACATTTGTAGGATCGTAGAAAATGTTTTGAAGAATTTTTAAAGAATCCCATGAAGAATTTCTTAAACAGAAACTGAAGGAACTTTTGAAAAAAATATTTGGAAAACTTTAAGAAGGATTTCTTGGAGTAGTTTTTGAAGGATTCCGTGATATATGTTCCAAAAGAATCCGCGGAGAAATTACAAAACGAGTCCAATGAAGACTTTCTAAACCAAGAAACTTTAGATGAATTTATGAGGGAGACCTTGAAGAAATTTCTAGAAATTCCTAGTCATTTATGATTTTTTTTGTAGCAGGATAAAGGAAGAGTTTCTATTGGACTTGTTGAAGAAATTCTTGGAGAAATTCCTATACTAGCCTCTGAAGAAATTCATGGGAAACTTCCTAAAAGTCATACCGGAGTAGGTTTTGAAGTAATACCTGAACAATTTTCTAAATTAATAGGAAGTTTATTGGGAGGTTCGTGCGAGGATTTTCGAAGAAATTCTTCGAAAATCTTCTAAAGAGATATGTAAAAGAGTTTCTGGAGAAACTCATACCAATAAACATTCCATGCATGATTTTATTTAAGATTTTTTTTGAGGAACTTCTAAAGCAAAACTTAAAAATAAATCAAATAAACCCTTTGAATAAATAAAAAAATCCAAATGAATTTTGGAAGAAAGCACTGAAGGGACTCGTGAATGATTTTTTTTATTTGTTTTTTAAAGCAATTTCGGAAGAATTTCTGATAGAGTATTTAACAGATTTTCTGAAGCAGTTTCTGGAAAAAGTATCAATACCACAGAGACGATTTGTACGTGAGGACGTAAAAATATTTGAAAACTTACAAAGGAGCATTTTCAGCTCAACGAACGAATCGCGTACAGCTGACGTTTTTCAATTCTTATGAAACTTTGCTCATTACGAACTTCTATCTGAAAATGTTTTTTTCATGTAATTTGTTTTGCAATATTCTCCACCTAACTTTTCAAAAGGGCGTATAAATAAAATCTTTTTTATTTTCTTCAAAAAATATAAAAAGAAAACGGTTCATTGGATTGAACGGTTTAATATCTTCGAAGATGTTTCGGGTTATAAGAATGACCTTCAAAAATACACTGAAAGAAAAACTCATGGCGGGTTCATATTAGATGTCATATAATTTAAACTTTTCAGAACCTTACCCTTTTTTTATTTTTTTTTTTTCTGTAGAGAGATGACTTTCTGCCTTAAAATTTGCCAAGTAGCTTCTAACTATTTTTATTTTGAGTTTTTATCAATTTTGAAAATAATCAAAAGGAGACTGATCAAAAATGATTCTCAATTAAAAGGTTAAATCAGGAAAAAAATTATGAGTTAATGAAAAGTGAATGATTCATGAAATCCTGCACACGAACAAAATCTCATTAAAATTAGGAAATATCGAGTCATAAATAGCATCCTTTCACGTGTTTCGAGCTGAAAATAAGCTTCATTTGTTTGGTAAATTTGCCACCAATTTAAGTGACTTCATTCAACAACACCACCGGTTACCGATTGCATATTAATTATTTTCCCATTTCCTATAACGATCAACGGGTGCAATTACCATCACGTGCAATAAAATATGCAATTAAAAGTCCTTTGGCAACTACTTCGCTGCCTCATCAACTTTAGTCAGTCACTCCATTAAAATGTTGCCCCGACGGCGATGACGCTGTGCTTGAAGCTCTAACAACAAAGAACTTAAAACCCTCGCCACCGCCAATAATCCAGCCAATCAGCACCGCGAACAACTAATCGGATCTTTGATTTTTCACTCCTTCTCTCTCTCCGAAACACTTACCACCGACTCGATAAACGGACGGATGATGACGACATCATCGACATCATAATTATTTTCATTTTAATTAAATCCATTGTCGTTCTCCTTGCTATCGTCGTTGTCGTCGGTTCCATATCGGCCATTTTTGACCACAAAGTTGTTTTGCAAATTGCAAATCAGTCTGTGCACCACCCCCGCATAACGCAAGCAGTGGCAGTGGCTACCGGTGTTTCGATACGGAGAGTATTGGTCGATTGGTACAGTACTTGTCGAAATATTAGTTTACGTAGCGTTAATTTCAGTGTGTACACAATTTTGAAAACAAAATACCATGGAACGAGCTCACCAATTAGTGACTAATATATTCGCCTTTGCTTCATTATAAATTTTCGTAAAAAAAACATCATGTTCACAAACTTTCGACGATTTCCAACAAAACATAAGGAAAAGTTATTTGGAACGATCTCACCAATCCATTCGAAAGCAAGCCATCCTTATTCAATGCCTACTCGTATAGTTAAGGTGCAAGTCTACGATATTCTTTCAGCGCGTACTTTATTTTGTTCAGTACTGTGTATTCGTCGCAAACAGCGCAAACCAGTTTCACTCTACAGAATTGGGTTACCTATTTGCGTTGTGTGGCACCGTGTGGCCGGGAGCAGAATCTAATTGAAATTCTTCCTGCGTCACCAGACTGATGAAGTTCACAATGAAAGCTCTTACGACGACGCGAAGGTGCTACTTACTACTGGCTCGGTTCCGTTGTTGATAGCGGTGCACTGGACTGTACAAGGACCTACAGGGGATAGACAAAATGATCGGGATAGGCTAAATTTTCACTTCATAAAAAATGTTCAAAAATCTATAACTTTTCGAAAAGTGCATCAAATATTCTCAAATTTTTACTGTATGTTCGTCAACTAGTTGTGTATCCGTGGTCCAAATTTGGTCCAAATCGGGCCCTTCTCCACGAAGTTATAAAGATTCTTGGAAAAGGTAAAATTATCCGATAGCCAACTTTGAGCTGTTATATCTCCGGATTCAATGAACCGAATGCAATGAAATTTTGACCATTTATGACTTATATAATGAGCTATGAAAAACCGTTGACTTAACTTGAAATTCTTAACACGGAAGAAAATTATAACGATTAGATTATTTTTCTAATAAAACATCAAATTATCCAAAACTTCAACATCGTTTCGAAATTCAAGATGCAAATTATAGTTCATTTAGTTTCCCTCTAATAGACTTATATATAAATGCGTTTTGAGAGAAAGTAACAACATAGCCGCCAACAAATTGAAAAAGTAATGGAATACATATTAAAAATAGACCAATTTGCTAAAACATCGTGAAAATAATTAAATCGCTATAAATTTTGCTCTTGTAGAAAATTTCAAGTTGAGTCAAATGTTTTCCAGAATTCATTATATAAGTCATGAATGATCAAAATTTCAATGCAATCGGTTCATTAAATCCGAAGATATTATAGCTCAAAGTTCTCTATCGAATAATTTTACCTTTTTCAGGAATCTTTATAACTTTGTGGAAAATGACCCGATCTTTCCCAAATTTTGACCACTGATACACAACTAGTTGATGAACATACAGTAAAAATTTTAGAATATTCGATGCACTTTTCGAAAAGTTACAGCTAGTTGAATATTTTTTGAAAAGTGAAAATTTTGCCTGCCCGATCATTTTGTCTATCCCCTGTATATACGTTCTTCTGGGTAGACAAACTTGGAAGAAGATACATGTTCGATTGAATTAATAAGAAATTCCTGTTTTGTTTCCCGTTACAGAATGACGCAGTTATTTGTTACGAAATTGAATGTAAAAATTACTGCAAAATTTGGAATGGAATATCGTCAAGTCACTGGGCAAGGTTTACTTGAAATCTTAAGCAATCGTCCCCAACCAATGCAAGTGTCGTTCTGAATCCCTGGTTTGAATACAGATCTGGATTTCTCTAAATCGTAAAAAGATTCACTTTGAATATTGGGCAAAATTATTGTAAGTCAAGAACTGGAATTGCTCTGAACCTTGAACAGGATTCCGAATCTTGAGTATTCTTCGTTCCAAGCTCTGTTACTCCAAATTCTGTGCACAATCCTCTTTAAATCTTACTCCAAAACAAATGAACTTGAAATGGGTTGCTTTTATAATCCTTGAATTGATCTCAATCATGAGCTGACAAGCTCCTAACTCTGACAAGGATAAAATCCGTATCCTTTACAGGTTTAATCGATTACCGACTTTTCGAACCCTCTAAGCAGAATACAGTCTTTGAATGAGTGTAATAATTTTTTTTATTCTTAATCACTTAACCTAATTTACAGCTCTTTTGTCCACTTGGGTACTACGCGAGCGATTCCAATTGGACGCTGCACTTCCACTTTGTACAGCGCCTAAATGTATTCTATTCTATTCAATTTTTATTGAAGTGGTTGCCGTTGTGCTTCTTTCACTCTTTTACCCTGTCCATGGTAGAATGATGAGCACGATGATGCTGTTGTGCGGCTGCTGTTCCTTTTCCAGTCCGATTGGGGGTCCATTATGAGTTGCGGTTGGCCGATATCCAAATTTCGGGTCCGTTAGAGCTATATGCTACGAAGAGGGTCAGATGCCAGCTGCTCTCGGGGGGAAGAGCAACTGAGGAAAAATTGCAAGTGCCGGGGCTGGGTTCGAACCCATGACCATCCGCTTATGAAGCGAACGTGTGGACCACTGCGCCACGGGCCCCGACAAGTAATAAGTTTTGTACCTTTTAATTCCGCACTATTTTACTTATCCTTTGACAGATACGCGTATTTCGACTACCACTTGTTATGTTCCTCAGTGTCAGTTATCCACTCCAGTCAGTTGACTGACACTGAGGAATATTACAAGTGGTAGTCGAAATACGCGTATCTGTCAAAGGATAAGTAAATAGGGCGGAATTAAAAGGTACAAAACTGATTACACTCATTCACATAAGCAGAGTTTCTCAGTATTCGTGAGTATTGTTTATCAGTTTTGGCACAGTATGTTAAGCCAAAGTCTATTCCCATTCTTAGCTGAACTCGTTCCGGCTCCTAGGCATGGTTCGCTCCACATCCTGAGCTGAAGACTCGCGATTAGAATTCCACGGCAAATCCCTAAGCAAGGCTTGTTTCCAAACAGGAGTGGTGTTTGCTCTGAAACCATTCCGATTGCTAAGCATTATTTGTTCATATTGGTTCAGTTTGATGAAAATACAGAATTATCCAGGAAATATCCAAGACTTTTATGAAAACTAGTAAAATTGTGCTTATTTTTGACAATTATAAGTGGAATACATTGCTCTGGTTCTCTTATATTTCTGAGATAATACATAAATTTATCGTATTTGTATAACATTAGCTTAGTTTAATCAGCGACTTCGAAACTTTTTCAGACACTTGAACTTCAATCCTTCAGTTTTCAAGAAAAAAACCCGTGCCATATCAAAAATATGTAAATCTGGTATCACTAATTCAAAATCCTGAGCTCCAAAAAATGATGTGATTTACTTCAAACGCTGCTATGCATTTCCTCTAAACCATGAGCTTATTTGCTTAGCTTGATTCCGAGCAAAGATCTGCTACACAATATTTACTTCAAATTCTGTGCAAATTCAACTTCAGATCAATGCACACTATTTTTATTTCGAACACTCTTTATTATTTTTCCAGTACAAAGTGTAGAATAAGCTAGTAAGATAAAATACACATTAATGAAAAAAAAAAACAAAAGAAAATCCTGTACAGCATTCGATCCTATTGCTGAGCAAAACCTGTTCCAAATCACTGAACAAAGGTATGATCCATGGGAGTGTTTCTGGAGGAATCGTTAAGGCAAAACTGTATGCATTTCCTCATTTTTTGGTTTTTGATTTTTTTATAAATGTTTATAACATTTTCAAAATCGGTTTTCATACACATGTAGAATATGGATCAAGGTATCTCCTGATTTTGTTTCCTGGTGTAAAATGTTTTTCGTTTTTGCATAAACCGTTTTAGAACAAAATTTCTCAAAAAAACCAAAACAAAATAAGAAGACTATTAAATTTACGTGATTTGTGCTAACGTAAGAACAGTAACGACATTCACAATACGCGCGACGTGAGACGAGACATAACACTTATAGTTCTTACTATCGTCAAGATATTATGTTTCCAGTTCAAAACCGAATTAGCGACATTTTTTCTTTGACTTCCGCTGCTTTTGCCTTGCGTTAAACACAATGTCGGAAGTGGGGCGCTGTATTGTAAACCTGATGCTCTATACAGCGCCACACTTCCGACATTGTGTTTAACGCAAGGCAAAAGCAGCGGAAGTCAAAGAAAAAATGTCGCTAATTCGGTTTTGAACTGGAACCATAATATTAGTCGGACATTGTCCTGTTGATGGGCGACATCGAGCCCGAAACCGGTCGACGAAAGGTAAATTTTAATATCTTGACGATAGTAAGAACTATAAGTGTTATGTCTCGTCTCACGTCGCGCGTATTGTGAAAATAAGAAGAGAAATAAAATAAAATTCCGAATTGTAAATATTAAGATTAATTTGCTCTTCTGCCAAATTGAACAGTCCATCGAAACACATAACTTTTCTAAACAAACTGTTTACTTAAACCAGTAAGGCTGACACAAATTTCGAATTTCTCTTATGTCATGCCCCTCCCTTGACGAATAAATGAGCACTGTGGCAATGGAAGAAAATTAGATTTGTTCCAGCCTTAGTTTACAAAATATTAAAAAAAAGTCAAGTTTCTGTTTTTCGTGAAATGGGAAATTGGCGAAACACTAAAAGGTGTGCTTATAATTATTCTATTTTCCCAACGATAAAATTTCAAATTATGAGGAATATCCAGAAAAAAAACTTGAGATCAATCAATGCACTGAAACTGAGCCTTTAACCCCCAAACTTGAGCATTTTGTATGAAAAACAGTCAGTGCAAAAAGCGCACATTATCTTCAAAACCTTTATTAGGATACTTACTGGATGTTTCCTTACTACCTGATTTAATAGATTGAAATGCTGCCGTTCGTTTAAAGAAATAATAAATCCGAATAGGGCATACCTGAAAAGAACAAAGGAAAATTTATTATTCAATAAATGCTTTTAAAGAAATCGAATTTACAATTAACAGTCAGTGTCACTGAACTACAAAATTTGAATATTTTCATGTAATAAATATCAGTAAACGAATAAATTTGTTTCTCGATCGCTCAAAATTGTTATAAAAATGACAAAACAAAAACTCAATTCAAAGTCTCACGGCCTCGAAAAAAAAAATCAGATAATTTCTTGTTCTATATCGAATCTCAGAAGTATTTTTAAATTGTATCGTGAAATGTCACAAAAACTCATGAGATTCCCCGTTATAAAACCAAATTTATGAAGAGTTATGAATAGTTTCATTTCCACCATTTTTCAGAAGCTGAAATCAATTCAAAATTACATAACTTATAATCAATTTTTCCCCAATCATTCTATTGTTGTAAAAGAGATTAGAGGAGCTGAATGCACTCTTAAATAATTTTCCTTAAAATTGCACAGAAAATGAAATTTTCCATGAAAAAAAATAAATACAAATATTTCAACATTTATCATAAAATCTCAAAAAAATTTCTTTTAGAAAAAAATTGGAATTCCAAACAGGCTTCCAGGAAAAAATATAAAAGTGTGGGGATGTTATAAACTCAAAATTAGAAAAATCAAAAACCTAAGCTCACAAAATCTGGTTCACAAGGGTGAAACTTGTTTTAATTGATTTTAGATGATCAAAAATAATATTTAGATCAAAATCAAAAGTTTGGGTATTGGAGGGTTATATAAAGAGAATTCACTAAACAGCGTTAACTGATTTACCGACTTTTCTGGCCCGTATGAAGTTGATCACCAATATAAACTTCTTTTCTCGAAGGCCCGAGGCGAACTAGTCTAGGGCTGAAATCCCCGTAAATAAAGCTAATAATAATAACAATAAAATTATTTTCCCGATCAGCCCAGATAGCTGTGTAGTGTCGGTAGCGGGGTTGGTTCAACTGGCTAAGAATAGCACTAGGGACCGCCTGTTCCAGTGGTAGGAGTCAACTAATCTGTTGACCGCTAATTCAAGGTGTTATGTGGCTTTACGCTTACCGTGCCTAGGAATGAATGGTTAGGGGGTCTTAAAAAAACCTAATCGCAAACGAAGCCTGCTGAGTACCAGGGCACCCTTCACAGTATTTTGCCCTTACTGTGCTAACCGGAGCAATAGCGCGGTGGACCTTGTGTTTCTCCGAGACAATCATCTGCCCTTCTTCAATCTCATACTTGAGGCTGAATAAGGGCGAGATCATGAAGATGTTGTTAATTAGTTTAAATTTTCATCTATATGGTTTCGCATTATGCGTTTTACACAGTAGTGTATTCCGTGCATCCTCGCCTTTGACGCATTGAAATCGATACCGATCTGGCTTCATTGTTGCTGTTTCTTTTTGTGCTGTGAATGTTAAGAGTTTAACCTTGCCTAGTTGAGGTAGTGGCTACGGTTAGGATAGCTCAGATCAATCTTCAGCACAAAAGAACAGCACCGATCAATCTTTGTGGACTTATGCAAAATGGTACAGCCCAAGTGGCGTTAGTCCAAGTACCTTACTTTCGTAAGGGGAGTTTCTATCTAGGAAACCTTGTGAATCCGGTGTTTGCTACCTTCAATAAACATGTAATGCCAAACTCGCGTGTCATGCCTCGAGCATGTGTGCTTGTCAACAACGTAATAGTTGCTACATTCATCTTTGAACCACTGAAGATGTATTCCGGTATCCAAGTGTTGGATAAAGCTTTAGATTGGCACCTGGGCTGCCACTCAGCACAAACAATACTGGAATAGTTTGAAGTCATATCGTTAAAAAATTTGTATTGTACTGAGCCATCTCTTGGGGTGGCGAAGTATTTCACATATCTGTCAATTGTATGTGCTATTACAATCGATGTATCTGTTGGAAACCTCAACAGGAAATACGTTTATTGTTCGGTTTATTTACCGCATGATAAACCATCCCCTACGGATGCTTTCAAGCAAGTCATCGCATACTGCACTTCAAAAGACTTTCCGCTAATTGTTGGCAGTGATGGTAATGCTCACCATATAATCTGGGGCAGCTCAGACATTTGAGAGGATCCGGTTTGAAGGAATGCTTATTAATACTTAGTACAGATCTTGGATTACTTAACATAGGTAACCTTTATGGTATCTGCTAGAGAGGAAGTGTTAGACATAACGCTTTGCTCTACCAGAATTAGTCACGAGCTGACCAAATGGCACGTACCAGATGAAGAATTTTTATCTGACCATCGATACATCCTATTTGAACATGTGAATGTTACTTCGCAAACTTTGCGTTTCAGGAATCCCGGGTCAACCAACTGGGATCTCTTTACCGATTGGTTGTTGCCAAATTTCATGGATACTCATGATACTACAACGGCCTTCATCATGGAGGCTTTTGAAGAAGCCTGCCCTCTGCGGTCTGTGAAGACTACAAGGGGAACCCCTTGGTGGAACTCTGATCTGGCGAAGCTCAGGAAACAATGTAGAAAGAATTGGAACAGAAGACGTTCGGCTGGATCGGAGGCTTTCAGGTCGGCTCGCAAGGCCTACCAGAAAGCTTTTCGGTCTGCTGAACGATTCGGTTGGACAAACCTTGGTACAAATGTTTCCAGTCTGAGTGATGCCAGTCGGTTGAACAAAATCCTAGCAAAATCTAAGGATTTTCAAGTGAACGAACTTCGTTTGCCAAATGGTGATTTCACTTCCTTGTTTTCTGTTTTAACGATATTTTCAACCCTAGGTTAGTTCATCTCGGAATATTTGACTTCCTCTGATGAAGAAGTTTAGGAATGTTTATTCAGTACACACTTCCCCGGATGTGTGTATATTACATCTTCGGATGATCCTGATGTCTTTTTTTGTAGTTATGATTCTTTAGCTTCGGCTCGGAGTATCATTACTTTAGAATCGATTGAAAGGCCCCTTCATAGCATTGCTCCTTTCAAATCTCCTTGGGCAGATGGGATATTTCCTATTTTTCTTCAGAAGGGATTTAATCATTTCAAACATGTTTTGAAACAACTACTTGTTTGCAGTTTTGCTACAGGGTATGTTCCTAAATCCTGGCGGGATATTACCGTAAAGTTAATTCCGAAAGTGGGTCGTGCGTCGTATGAAGAAGCAAAGAGTTTCAGACCTATCAGTTTGACCTCTTTTCTTCTGAAATGCTTAGAACGCATTGTCGATCATCAAACATCCGTGATGTTAATCTGGCCGATGTGCCTCTTCATGTGAACCAACATACCTACCAATCTGGTAAGTCCACTGTGACTCTTTTACACACAGTTGTTTACGATATCGGGAAGGCTTTCGCTCAAAAGCAATCCTGCTTGGGTGTTTTCTTAAATATCGGGAGTGCCTTTGACAACGTGCCTTTCGATGCCATATTGGAAGCCGGAATGATTTCCAATTGGATTCACCAAATGCTCAAAAACCAACATCTCTTCTCGACATTACATAAAGTGGCGATTAGGAAACTGAGTGTTTGTGGATGCCCCTAAGGGGGAGTCTTATCTCCACTTTTGTGGAATTTCGTAGCAGATACGCTATTGAGGCAACTCAGTAAAAACGGTTTTCCTACATTTGGTTTTGCCGACGACAACCTGTTATTGTTAGTCGGTATGTGCATCAGCACCCTTTTCTACCTGATTCAAAACGCTTTTTAGGTAATGGAGGGTTGGTGTCGCCAAATGGCCTTTCGGTAAATCCGAGTAAAACATCTATTGTTCTTTTCACGGAAAAGCGAAACCGTAATGGTTTTTGCTCTTTACGTACGTTGGAGTCATTCTTGATTCCAGGCTTTCCTGGACACCTCATTTTGAGTTCAGAATCAAGAAAGCTTGTATGGCCTTCGGGCAATGCCGGCAAACCTTTGGTACAACTTGGGGTCTTAAACCCAAACATATCAAATGGATTTACACAACTGTTGTTCAACCAATATTGGCCTATGGATGTCTTGTGTGGTGGCAGAAGGGCGAAGTCAGAACGATCAAATCAAAATTAGGCCATCTCCAAAGGATGTGTGGCAATGTCTAGAGCGTTCTCTTCAACTTCCACGGCAGCGCTCGAAGTTCTCTTTGACGTTGCCCCACTACACAATACACATTTATCTCAAACAAGAAGCACTTTCTTGCACTTACCGCCTATGGGTACTCGGTTTACAAGAGGAAACTCCTGTGAACTGCAGTTCAACACCCACCTCGTTGTTTCCACTTTTGGTGAATTGGGACAAAGTTGTCCTTGCTCCAAGTCATCTGGATATCTGGAGAGAAGAATTTCAGACGGCATCGTGTGTTACACTGATGGCTCTCTACTCGAAGGTCGAGCAGGTGCTGGTGTTTATTCTCGTGAGCTAAGGCTGCATCAGTCTTACTCACTTGGTAGACACTGCACCGTTTTCCAGGCCGAAATCTTTGCTCTTATATGCGATTTGCAATCAGCACTTCAGCAGCACGTAATGGGTAAAGTAATATATTTCTGTTCAGATAGTCAGGCTGCAATCAGGGAGTGAAATTGTCGATCACGATCGAAAACTCGCTCACACGCATTATCGGCGAAAAAAGACGTGCGATAAATTCAGACCCGGATTTCTCCCGAGAATGTGTTCTCGCTCGTCCCGCAGCGCCGAAAATGGATTATCACCAGCAATGAAAAGCCGACTGGTTTATTCTCTGCTATTTGTCCGCCTTTCCGTTTCACCGTCGCAACCAAAAGTAGCTTTTATGCATCAAATTTCTTCCACTTCTCGAGCAGCTTGTGTGGCCGCGTGGTTATGGTGCGCGCTAAGAAACATATTTGTGGAGGGTCTTGGTTCGAATCCTGTTGGCGGCACAATTTTTGTTATTTGCCTCCTGATAATTATCGCGATAACCGGCAAGGCGATAAAGTTGGATAGCGAAAATGGCAAGAGCGATTTTCAGTTTTCGGCTATCTTCGGTCGTGGACAACGGCAGCGACCGATAAACATTTATCGCTGGAAAAAGAATCGTTGAACTGTTCGGTTGCTCGGAAAAGGCCCAATTTCGTCTCAATTTGCTGATAATTTCATTCCCTGGCTGCAATTAAAGCACTTGCTTTTCCAACATGCAACTCCAGGTCGAAGATAGTTATCGCTTTTCGAACTCAAATCGAGGAGCTGAATTCAGCAAACGCTGTTCACCTTGTATGGGTGCCTGGCCATTCTTCCATCGCTGGAAACGAATTGGCTGATGAGTTAGCTCGCACCGGAGCATCACAGGACTTCATTGGCCCTGAGCCAGCTATTCCGGTATCCAAGTGTTGGATAAAGATTCAGATTGACACCTGGGCTGCCACTCAACACAGACAATACTGGAATAGTTTGGAGTTATGTCGTCAAACAAAATTGTATTGTACTGAGCCACCTCTTGGGGTGAACATATCTGTCAAAGCAGAATTGCAGCATGCTGGTAAGCACTGACTTGCCACTGCCGACTCAGCTATCACATGACGAATATTCAGTAAGCTGATTCATTTGCATGTGATAGCTGTGAATCCTATTCCCAAGCAACACACATGCTATATAACAATACCGAAAGCGCATGTTGTGGTTGCATAGAAGTAAATTTGACGTAATTTCAACATTGTGTTGGAATAACGTCAAATAAACTTCTGTACAACCAAGACTTGCGCTGTCGTAACTTTTATATAATATGTGTGTTGCTTGGGTTGTGGAACTTCGTATCATTTGATATGTAACTGTCCAGTTCAGTTTTTGCGCAATTGCGTTTCCAAGTACTCGGAAAACACTTATTCATTCTGTTGTTCTTGACCCGCTTTGGTAAAGAGCTATAGGCTCTCTTTAGGGGCTGTCCATAAACCACGTGGTCATTAGGGGGGGGGGGGGGGGGGGGGGGGGTTTCGGCCAATGACCATTTTGTATGGACAAATAAAAAAAATTGTATGGACTAATGACCACGCAAAGGGGGGGGGGGGGTTGTAAAGTCCCAAAAAATGACCACGTGGTTTATGGACAGCCCCTTACGCAATATCACAGTGTCCTTTTCAGGACGCTGTTTGAACCCATTGTGGTACGCTTATGCGTTATTACAGTGTCCTTATCAGAACACTATGTGAACCCATTGTGGTACGCTTAGGGGCTGTCCATAAACCACGTGGTCATTTTTTTGGGACTTCTCAACCCCCCCCCCCCACCCCCCCCCCCGCGTGGTCATTAGTCCATACAAAAATTTTTATTCGTCCATACAAAATGCTCATTGGCCGAACACCCCCCCCCCCCCCCCCTCATGACCACGTGGTTTATGGACAGCCCCTTTTGCGTGTATGACAATCCTATTCCCTTGCCTGTCCTTTCCCCTGTCTTGTCCCTTTTTTCCTTCCCTTCTCCGTCAGGTAAATTATGAATAGGCTCGTGTTCATGGCGATGGCACAAATCTCCCAAATGGAGGGGAACGTTCCTCTGGAGCCGACCTACTGATACTTATAATTTTTTTTTGTCTGTATTAACGAGATTTTTAACCCTAGGCTAGTTCATCTCGGGACCCACGTTTTACTTCCCTTCCGAAGGAAGAACCCACATTTTGTGAGTATGTCGGGAGTGGGATTCGATCCCAGGTCCTCGGCGTGATAGTCAAGTGTTCTAACCACCACACCAGGTCCGCTCCACTTATAAATTTATAAAGAGGTCTTGTTATCGAAACACTTCAAGAATTTTCTTTTTCACTACGAATATCTGGAAGACTCCATTAAAAGATGCACTGAAAAACTGAGAATAAGTAAAACAATCCTAATTCTACCGTACCAGCTGATTCACCAGCGTGCCTGATAGAAATAAGACAAGGTTGATAAGTTTTGGTCGAATAAAAAACTGTATCGTCTTCATAAGTAAACAAAACTGTATCGTCTTCATAAGTTTATATGAACAGTTTTTACGATGCCTAATTTGCTAGAACAAATGGACGATATGAATCTCCAACTTCTAAACGGAATTCCATGCACTTCCCGGTCGTAAATAAAGAGCTCCCAACCTCAACTCTCCCACCACCTCCTTCCTGCCTTAAAAAAAATCAGAACCAGCAAAGCCGTTGACCATGTTCCGGCCGGACAACATCCAACCCATTCCCGTGCCACGCCGAATCATGCACAAAACCACCGACATTAGCATAATTACACCATCGCGCGCCACACGAGCTGAGCTTCTCTCGTCCATCGCCGTCCCGTGTATGAAGCGGACCAAAGTAAACAACCTTCCCTCCCACCGGTGGTGGCATGGGGGAATACCCCCATCCATCATCGTCGTGCCCAGCCGATGTCCAGCTTTTTGATGTCTTGACCGGTAAGCAATTGGAGTGTGGTGAATTTGGTGGCAGATAGAGGGTGGCCATAGAATGCAAAGGCGCTTTTCTATGCCAAAGAGGAATACACCAAACCGGACTCAGCCTTCTTGCTAAAGATAATCTAGATTAATTAAAAAAAAACTTTGTTTTTATGTCAAAGCTTACATGGTCCTTCTAGTTCACACTGTTGCAAAATAATCGCAAAAACCTTTTCCCATCGAAATTACCCGTTTCCCAAAAACCTGCCTGAGTGTTGCCTCCGACACCACCGGCGTACTGACTGGATTGAGTAGCCATATTAACACATCATTCAGAATGTTTCGCCACCATTGCCACCGTCGTCAACTCGGTATAGAATCGGCCAACTCGGGCCGATTTGAAGGGACAGGAACGTTGGTTGATGCAATCAATCACTGCGTGAAACCATCGCGAAGCGATACTCTGGCAGGGTACCCCCAGCAGCTAGCCAGCAACAGTCAGCGACCTGCCGATTCGAATTATGCTAATTCACTTGTTTTAATGTTCGGGTCTTGAAGGAAACGGTCGGAGGGGTTTCGGACGGTCAAGGAAATGGCGTAATCGCTGGGTTTATGAGTACCGAAGTACCTCGACTACAACCAGTTGTAACCAGTGCACATTCCCAGACGCGCAATTACCGGCGACACGTGGACAAGTGGCGATACGCAAAAAGGTTGACCCATTTCGGACGGCCTTATCATCCTGAGCGATCCACGCGCGCGATACAGTTCAGCGAATCGATAAGGGCGGCCATGGGCGACCATGGGAAAAACCGGTTAGTTGGCACTTCAGGAAGGTCACCATCCGGAAGAGTGCTAGGGCGGACCCAGCTATCGGTCAACTGGCGCGAGCCGGCCCTTTGTACCGCGTACTTCATGCAGACTAATCTTATCTTGGGCCGCGTCCAAATCGATCCCCAGGAATGAGGAATCCGAGTGATAACTAACCCATCCAACTAGTATAAATAGTTGGAACTGGATAACTAGCAAACATAGTTCGGTGATACCTCAAAACGTCATGAAGTTTGTTGTACTCTGCGTAGCCATCGCTGCAGTCGGTGTCTTGAGCGGTAAGTTCCTCTATCATCACTCGGAATTCTTAATCTAACCAAGAACTTCTTCAAACCCAGCTCCCCCTGAACTGCCTCAACGACCACGTCCCTGGAAGACCCCGTCCGTTCTCCTGGAACGCTTGAACCCCAACACAAGCGGACGAATCGTCGGCGGATTCAAAGTGACCATCGAAGATGTCCCCTACCAGGTATCGCTTCGGAACTGGTCCGGCTTCCACATCTGCGGCGGTTCCATCATCAGCCCGCGATGGATCCTAACAGCTGCCCACTGCGCTCCCACTAGCGCCAACCCCTTCAGCACCATCATGGTCGGATCCGCGGACCGCAAGCAAGGCAAGGTCTTCAAACTGAAACGGATAATCTCCCACCCCCTGTACGACCCGAACACCGTGGACTACGATTTCTCCCTGCTGGAACTCCGCGAGGACATGCCTTTCGACAGCACCCGAGCTCCCATCCCTCTCCCCGAGCAAGACGAATCCCTCGCCGAGGGAGCTCTCTGCCGGGTATCCGGATGGGGCGACACGATGAGCTGGACCGAGTCAACCAGCATGCTCCGGGCTACGGACGTCCCGTCCATCGATCAGGACCGCTGCTCCGATGCGTACACCAACTTCGGAGGCATTACACCGCGGATGATCTGCGCCGGGTACTGGGAGGGCGGCAAGGACGCCTGCCAAGGTGACTCCGGAGGTCCCCTCGTCAGCAACGGAAAACTGGTGGGAGTGGTTTCCTGGGGCTACGGATGCGCCCTGGAAGGCTTCCCCGGAGTGTACGCCCGGGTGGCAGCCGTACGCGACTGGATCCGCAAGGAAAGTGGCCTGTGATTGATCTGTGATTGTTGTGTGATTCAATAAAATAGCTATGTTATCTGAATGAGAGTGTGGGATTTTCTGTTGATAACAGTTCCATGGAATAAGGAGGACAACTACGCATTAATTGGTGGTGATTAGTTCCAATAAATGATGCATTTTGTAGTCGGTCGAATGGTCGGTTAGACGGACAGGCTTGTTGATAACAACGATTATGACTTGATTCAGAGCGTGTAATGGGTGCTTTGAGAGCAAACGGCGGGTATAATTTCAACGATTGATCGATCTGTTTACCAATATGCATGATGATGAATGGTTCTGATTAGCGGTGGAGGCATTTCCTGGCTACACTGTTGAGATGCAATTAAGCATGGTAATTGAGTGGGGACAACATTGTAATTGAATGGAAAGAGTGGTAATTGAAACTGCTGAGGATGGAATATTCCTTAGAGGAAATTTAACAAACCCTAGAACATTTGATCTATCCTGTTGTAATGAATTTGTTTTTTATGTTTGCATCAACATAAAAAACAAAAAATTAAAAATAAAACTAACCAACCAATTTCATAAGTAGTTAATGAATTTTATGACTGTAACAAAAAAAACCCAGATTAATCCACCTAGTGGTGATGATGCCTTTCTTGTTGTAAGTGCAATACTTATGATATATCCATCTAAAAAAGCCGAAGAGTTCCCAAATCCTGATCATGCTTGATTTAGCCATTATCGAATTGGAAAACTTGATGATGGCACATATTCCGACGTTATGTTCAACATATAGACAGAGCTGAACGATATCAGCCCTATCAGTATACTTCTGACCACCATCAATATCAATGGATGCTGATTAACATCAAGACGATAAATTCAATTATATATTTTTTGCACAAGCGCAATATCAAACTTTTTCTGTAAGTTTATTATGATTAAATTCACAATTCTAGCTAAATTTGAAATCTTCATAACAAAAATACAAAAGAGTGGAATTTTCCTTACTATTTTATTCAAATTTCAATCGCAATCGCACCGTTTTGCGCATACATTTTAGACGCAAGAAGAAATTGAACCAATATTCTTCGAGTTGATGCAATTAAGTTTTCAATTTCTCATTCAACATTGACCATTATTACATTATTGCTCTTCAGAAGTTTTGAATGATTTGATTTGACCGGGTCGCATCAATTTTGTCAAGATTTTGTTCTATTTCATATAGGGAGATTTCAACAACTTCTTCACTCATAGTCTTATTCAACGCTTTTCAGGATTTCGAAAAGAACGTTTTTTGGTGGTTGCATTGGTTTGGTTCTCTTTTAAATTTGACAAGTTCCGGCGGGACACACGGAACAGGTTCCGTCGTCAAGTTCTAGAAAATGCAGCACCCAATTAACCACGGTGCTGAAGCCTTATTGCATGCAGATATAAGGTGTATTTAGGGCAATCATTACTTTACAATACATGTACACTTAAGGTTGATTTGAGGTGGAAATGGCAATTATGCGACTGAATTAAGATTATACCAGTCTAACTTTAATTTGATTCTATATTTGCCTATTTCCACTATAAATCAACCTGAAGTTTGCATGTAAAGTAATGATTGCTCTAAATACACCGTATATCTGCATGCAATAATGATTCTGCACCGTGGTTACTTGGGCAATTAGATGTATCACAGCAGTTTGATGCCGCGGTTCCAGGACAGTCCTTCCGGCAGGGCACCCGAAACTGGTAACACTGCCGGTAAGTGGTCTGTGCCAATTTTCTTACTATCCATTAATAAGGTTAGCGAAAAAGCCGTGACCTCATGTCTCGCCTGTATGTGTTTGTTCCAAATTAACATGTTACCACCTGCGGCGGGATACCCGAAACCGGTTCCGAGACAGCACCAATTGTCTCAAATATGGTCTAAGACTAGCTTTTTTCCGAACTTTTTGATCACTTCCAGCGGGACACCCGGAATCGATGTCAGAACTAAACCGTTTCTCATAGAAACGGTCTTGCTCACCGATGATCAGGTCACCTATAGAGCCGCGATTTGATATGCCTCATGCATGAGTTTGGTTCGCTTTTATATTTGGCCACTTCCGGCGGGGTACACGAAACCAGTTCCGGAACATAACCGGTTTTTCCAAACATGGTCTGAGGCTATTTTCCTGCTTACAGTTCATTAGGTTATTGAAAAAGCAGCTATTTGATGTGTCGCATGCATGGGTTTGATTCACTTTTACATTTGGCCACTTCCACCGGGACACCCGGAATCGGTTCCGGAATACTACCGGTTGTCTCAAGCATGGTCTGAGACTATTTCCCTGCTTACCGTTCATTAGGTTATTGAAAAAGCCGCTATTTGATGTGTCGCATGTATGGGTTTGGTTCATTTTTATATTTGGCCACTTCCGGTGGAACACCCGGAACCGGTTCCGGATCACTTCCGGTTCGGACTTGATCTGAGGCTATTTTACTACTATTTGTTCATCAGGTTATTGAACTTCCGACAGGACACCCGGAACCGGTTCCGGAACACTACCGCTTTAAATATGGTTTGAGACTATTTTCCGGCTTATCGTGCATCAGGTAATCGAAAATGCTGCGGTTTGACATGTCGTATGCATGGGTTTGTAGCATTATTATATGTGACCCCTTCCTGGGGTACCGATTCGGAACACCTAAATGGCCATAACTCCGGAACGGCTGGACCGATCCGAACCATTTTCAATAGGAAACAACCCAAGTAACATTTTTAGTTTTATACTGTTCTATTAGCAGTTTCCATGACCAATTTTATAAAACTTCCAATAAAACCAAGTATTCCATAACAACCTTCTGACAACCGCTATAAGAACGCCTTCCAAATAAGTGGACCACTCTTATAGAGGTTATCAAAACAAAATGGAGAGCAATAATAAGTCTGCAATAAAATCAGCATGCTGTTCTTTTTCACTCGATCAACTTTGACACACAGTATTCATTAACCAGTGCGAGAAAGGGAAAACAAACCATTGTTGACATCGCAATAATCATGGATTCTTTTTCTATAGATTATTGCCAGTAAATATCAGAATTAATAAGTGACTTTATGGTGATTTATGTGTAACAAATCTTTGTGCCCAAATATGTTTACTGCGAAATAAAGGATTACAGGTGCAAAAAACAAAGGCGCCACGCAAAAAGTGAAGTTTATGAAGAAAATATAAGAAGCAGAAAAAATTTAAAGTGCAGATTCTTGAATGATGTGCCTGGAAAAATACCTCTCCGATTGTGAATCAATGTGAACTTTCCGTCTTGAGCAGCAAATTGTCAAGGTAGGCATTAAGTAATTGTTTTTTTTTTTCGATTTCCAAATACGTAGTGCCGGGGAAAGTAACCAATTTCAACATGGCAGCAGCAACTTGCCAGGAAAAACAATGCGTTGGGCAATAAATCCAACATCCCTTCGTTATAATCCCAATAAATGCAAGTGATCGCGCCATTACTGTTTTAAGATCGCAATAAATCCATCTGTAGTTTTCGCTATTTGTTATGAGGTGGCGCTCTAATCGATTATGAATGACATTTTACTATGGTCGGCAATGCATGGCTAAAAATATTTTGTGAAATGTTTGAGCATACAACACTTGATTATGATTTAATATGACAAGAAATAAAAAAAAACTTTTTTAAGATATAATCAAGCGAATAGTGTATTTAATTAATCGATTATCTTAATTAATTAAATTATCTCATGGAATCAGACCATGATTGTGGTTGTCGTTGATTCTGGCCATCTAATACAGCACAGTGCACCTGCTGGCGTCGTCAGCACAGTGGTTACCCTTTCTTGGTTTATTTTAAAGTGCTCTTGACAACCGTAATAAAACCTTTTATAAATCAAATAAGTAACAGCGTTGGTTAGTTTTGTGACAATTTTATTGGTGTTTTATAGAACGCTTCCAGTATTTATTAAAATACATACCAATTGCTTTGTTAATTGCCGTTATAAATCTTTCTTAAAACTAAAATAAATCCAACAAGCTCTGTAAATGTTACTTGGGAACTGGACCACAATCTGCGTCGAATGAAACGTCGGTCATTAAAATCGGTTGAAGTTTACTGCCAAAAAGTGATGTGAGTTAGTTTGTACACACACACATACATACACACATACGTACACACACACAGACATCACAGCGGGCGAGGCAACCGTCAGGCGAGGAGCTGTCTGGCGGTGCCCGCAAGGCCAGGCGAATCATTACCCCGAAAGTCGGTAATAATGCCGGAAGGTCGGACCCCAGCCAGGGTTCCCGGAAAGCTGGGAAGGGTGGGCCTGAAAAGGCTGGCCCGTCCCGGAACGATGGGAACAAGGGGTTGCGACCGCTAGTGGGCCCTCAACAGCCACAGAGTAGGGCGATCCAAGGGGAGGACCCCCCTTGGACGAAGGTAGAGCGGAAGAAGAAGAAGGCGAATCCGCAGGTAGTAGCGCAGGACGCCAAGCCAAGGCGTAGGAGGGCAGGTGCCAAGCGCGAGAAAGGCGACGCTATCGTCATCAAGACGGAACAGTCCAAGTACTCGGACGTCTTGAAGATGATGCGAAGCGACGCCAAGCTTGAGGGTCTTGGAGCCGACGTACGCAGTATTAGACGTACTCGTACGGGCGAGATGATCCTGGAGCTGAAGCGCCAGAAGGAGCACAAGGGCGCCGCCTATAAGAGGCTGGCAGAAGAGGTCCTTGGTGAGGGTGTGCAGGTGAGGGCTTTGACACATGAGGCGACTCTGAAGGTCAAGGACATCGATGAGATCACCGAAGTGGAAGAGCTCGTCACGGCACTGCGGCAACAGTGCGATGTGCAGGTGGCCGCCGCAGCCGTTAAGCTACGGAAAGGGCCAGCAGGGACACAGGTAGCTTTGGTTCAGCTACCTGTGGAGGACGTCAAAAAGTCCGTTAAAGTAGGGAGCATAAAGGTGGGTTGGTGTGTATGTCACCTGACATTCCACGAGCCACCAGAGGTTTGCTTCAGGTGTCTGGAACCAGGACACAAGTCGTGGGACTGCAAAGGCCCCGACAGGCGCAAACTGTGTAGGCGATGCGGCGCTGAAGGTCATAAGGCCCAAAGCTGCACGAGTCCGCCCATCTGCATGATCTGTACCGGGAAATCCTCGAACAACAGACATCCGATGGGTGGTCCAAGGTGCCCGGCCTTCAAGAAAGCCGCAGTGAACAACAAATCACAGTGCAGGTAACGCAGCTGAACCTGAACCACTGTGATGCGGCTCAGCAACTGCTTTGTCAGGCAGTTTCTGAGTGGGAGACGGATATCGCCATCATATCGGACCCATACCGAGTACCCGCCGGCAACGGCAACTGGGTCGCGGATGGGACCAGAAAAATGGCGGCGATATGGACGACGGGTAAATACCCCGTTCAGGAGTTGGTGTCTACTACCTATGAGGGCTTCGTGGTCGCCAAAGTAAACGGGGTCTTCTTCTGTAGCTGTTATGCGCCTCCGCGGTGGCCGATCGAGCAGTTCACGCAAATGCTGGACCGCTTAACGACCGTGCTAACAGGGCGAAGGCCGGTGGTAATAGCGGGCGACTTTAATGCCTGGGCCGTGGAATGGGGAAGCCGTTTCACGAACCAGCGGGGTCAGATCCTGCTAGAAACACTGGCCATCTTAGATGTCGACTTGGCTAATGTCGGTACCAAGAGTACCTTTAGTCGGAATGGAGCGGAGTCAATTATTGACGTGACCTTTTGCAGTCCTGGCCTAACAAGTAGTTCGAACTGGAGAGTAGATGATGGCTACACTCACAGCGACCACCTGGCGGTTCGCTACAGTATCGACTACAATAACAGCAGACAGCGGATAGAAGAAGAGGCGGCTAGGTCAAGGCCAAGCCCTCGCAGGTGGAAGACATCATACTTCGACGAAGGGGTATTTAGGGAGGCGCTCCGCCGTGAGCGAAACTTAATCGGTTTAGACGGCGACGAGCTGGTAGCGGTGCTCTCACGTGCGTGTGATGCGACCATGCCTAGGCGAGTCCACCCTAGAAATGGGAGGCCACCGGCTTACTGGTGGACCGACGCGATTGCGGACCTGCGCCGCGCCTGCCTAAGGGCTAGGCGGCGGATGCAGCGAGCACGATCAGAGGAAGAGCGAAACGAACGGCGGGTGGTGTTCGCCGCTGCAAAAGCCGCGCTTAAGACCGAGATAAGAGCAAGCAAAAAGGCCTGCTTTGAGGGTCTCTGTCAGAGTGCCAATACGAACCCGTGGGGTGACGCCTACAGGATCGTTATGGCCAAGACGAGAGGTGTGATGGCTCCTACAGAGCAATCTCCAGAGATGTTGGAGGGGATCATTGGAGGACTTTTTCCGCGTCATGATCCTAGTCCTTGGCCTCCTTTCGTAGGACAGCCGGGGGCTGGGGCTGGCGATGAGGAGAGGGTCACCGATGTGGAACTTGCGGGGATAGCTAAGTCCCTTAGCGTAGGTAAGGCCCCAGGTCCGGACGGAGTTCCGAACCTAGCCTTAAAAGTAGCTATTGCAGAGGCTCCCGAGATGTTCAGGTCTGCTATGCAGAAATGCCTGGACGAGGGAGTTTTCCCAGAAGCTTGGAAGAGGCAGAGCCTGGTACTATTGCCAAAGGCGGGGAAACCACCCGGAGACCCGTCGGCATATAGACCAATATGCTTGATTGACACGGCGGGGAAGGTGCTCGAAAAGATCATCCTCAATAGAATGTTGCGGTTCACCGAGGGCGAAAAAGGTCTTTCGAGTAACCAATACGGCTTCCGGAAGGGGAGGTCCACCGTAGACGCTATCTTGTCGGTTACAAAAACCGCCGAGAAAGCACTCGAGCCTAAGAGGAGGGGAATTCGCTTTTGCGCGGTAGTGACTCTGGATGTAAGGAATGCGTTTAATAGCAGCTGGTCTGCTATTGCCGATGCGCTCTTGCGTCTGGAGATACCGGAGTACCTGTACAAGATTCTCGGAAGTTACTTTCAGAATCGTGTACTAGTCTACGACACGGAGGTGGGTCGGAAGTGCTTTCACATAACCTCAGGAGTCCCGCAAGGTTCCATCCTGGGTCCGGTGTTATGGAATGTCATGTACGACGAGGTGTTGAGGTTAGAGTATCCAGTGGGAGTGGTGATTGTCGGATTTGCCGACGACATTACGCTCGAAGTCTACGGTGAAACGATCGAGGAGGTAAAGTTGACTACCAACCACTCGATCAAGGTTGTGGAGGCGTGGATGCGGTCCAGGAAACTGGAGCTGGCTCACCACAAGACAGAGGTGACGGTTGTTAACAACCTGAAGTCGGAGCAGCAGACGGAGATCAGTGTAGGAGACTGTACTATCCTGTCAAAGCGCTCCGTCAAACACTTGGGCGTGATAATCGACGATAAGCTTACTTTCGGTAGCCACGTCAATTATGCCTGTAAAAGAGCCTCCACAGCTATTGCGGCACTGTCCCGGATGATGTCCAATAGCTCTGCGGTGTACGCCAGTAAGCGCAAGCTTCTGGCTAGTGTTGCTACATCCATACTTAGGTATGGCGGCCCGGCGTGGGGCACCGCGCTAAGTACTAAATGCTACCGACGGAAGCTGGAAAGTACTTACAGGCTTATGTGCCTGAGGGTTGCGAGCGCGTACCGTACCGTGTCACACGACGCTCTCTGCGTCATTACTGGTATGGTGCCTATCAGCATTCTTATCAGTGAGGACATGGAGTGCTTCGAAATGCGCGGCACAAGAGGCATACGCAGGACTGTCAGGATGGCCTCTATGGTCAAATGGCAGCGCGCGTGGGACAGCTCCACCAAAGGAAGGTGGACCTATAGGTTGATACCGAGGGTAGATAGTTGGATTAATAGGCGCCATGGGGAAGTCACATTCCACCTGACACAGGTCCTTACAGGTCATGGTTGCTTCCGACAGTATCTACACCGTTTCGGGCATGCGGATTCTCCCGAATGCCCAGTGTGCAATGGTTTAGAGGAAACGGCTCAACACGTTTTGTTCGTGTGCCCGCGTTTTCGCACAATGCGTGACCGCATGCTTGCCACATGCGGGGAAGACACAACTCCGGACAACTTGGTCCAGAGGATGTGTAGGGATGAGTTTGGCTGGAACGCCGTTTCAACGGCTATTACCCACATCGTCTGGGAGCTACAGAGGAGGTGGCGCGTGGACTCGGAGAATGGCTAGTCCAGATGCAGTACAAGAGGTGGTCCAGGGGTTCGGAGTCGGCTTCGTAGGTCATACCGGTGCCCTGCGGTCGAGATCGACCCTTACAACGATTAAGTGGCCGCGGAAAGGAAGTCCCGGTAGCGGTGCTGTCGTGGCGTCGGTCTACTGGGTTGGATCCGAGCCCGCGGTTGGAAAGGGGTCCCCGGCAAGGGTCGGGGTAGGTGAGATCCTGCTGTCTGCAACCTACGGGTGCATCTGATAGGGCCTGAAGGGTAGTGATACCCTTCCTTGCGGGCAGGTCAGATCGGGTTGCACGTGGGCATCAGTTCTTGATGTCCGCTCAGCAGTAGGGCGCGGGCGGGGTTGACCCTGCCCGCCTTCCGAGGACAAAGGGAGTGGCGAGGACCACTCGGGAAACTGGCTAAGCGCCAGCATGCTACCGTGATGGACTCTCCAAAGCGAGTCATCGATGTTCGTTGCTGCAGGCTACGCAGCTAACCTTGTGGGTGCGATGTGCACTAGCCCCTCTCTGAAGCAATACCTTCTTGGTGGTTCCGGAGAGACGTAGGGTTTGGCGACCATAGGAATGGTTTAGTGGGTACGAGGAGAGAGTAGTCCTGGATTTTACTTTTGTTGTAGAAGACAGCCTGTCAGACCTACACTACCCTAACCTTCTGTTAGGGTGTCTGTTGAGCAGATTATCCCCCTATGGTTTAGAAGGAAAAAAAAAAAAAAAAACACACAGACATCACCTCAATTCGTCGAGCTGAGCTGATTGGTATATGTGACTTGATCCTCCAGGCCTTCTATCAAAAAGTCATTTTTGGAGTGATCATATAGCCTTTGCAGTACACTTAGTGTACGAGAAAGGCAAAAACATTACAAAAATCGTTACATTTGAATGTTTTTGAGTTCAGAACCTTTTTATAGTAATAATAGTAGATTTTTGCATCCAAGCATATCACAATATGACTTTTATCACATCTTGTATGTATCTTGTAGAATTCCATTGCATGTTGTATTCCGCCGTTCGAGATATTATGACTCAACCAATGTTGTTGACTGAAACTCATTAAAGAGGAAGAAACTTTCAGGATACTCTAGATCGTTCAAACTTCTATTATACATGAACATATCATTTCAGTTAGAATAAGAATAAGTTTTCTTCGATTACAATCAGACTGACTACGCACAGAATGAACCAATTAGGTCGATGTGTGAACTGTTTAATTTGTTTTACGACTTGTTTGATTTCAATGTTAGTACTAGAGTTTCGTGATCGTGTGAATAGTTTTATATCTTAGGTTTAAGTGTTCATGTAGACTGTGTAGTCCGATGGATTGCAACAACAATAATAATAATAATAATAATAATAATAATAATAATAATAATAATAATAATAATAATAATAATAATAATAATAATAATAATAATAATAATAATAATAATAATAATAATAATAATAATAATAATAATAATAATAATAATAATAATAATAATAATAATAATAATAATAATATGATGTGGTTGGCAGAAGAAGAGCGACAGTGTAATGGAGTTGGAGACATGACCGCGGTCGTAGTAACCGCTCAGGATGTACGCGAGGCTACCCGGTATACCAGAAATTGGGCTGCACCAGGACCCGATTTCGTGCACAATTTTTGGTATAAAAAGCTCACGACGATCCACGGGCGGATGGCGGAATGCTTCAACATGGTGCTAGAAGACCCCACGCAGCTACCAGAGTTCATTACCAGGGGTATCACTTATCTTCTGCCGAAGGACCAAAACACAGCTGACCCAGCAAAGTACAGACCAATAACGTGTCTTTCGAGTCTGTACAAAGTGCTGTCGTCGGTGATAGCGAGGAGGATACAAACCCACTGCGATGCCAACAACGTGATGACCGAAGAACAAAAAGGGTGTCGCAAAAACACGCATGGCTGCAAAGATCAGGTCATTATAGATGCAGTCATTGTGGGTCAAGCCACCGATAAGCAGAGGAACCTGAGCATGGCGTACATCGACTACAAGAAGGCGTACGACTCAGTGCCACACTCGTACCTTCTTAAGGTGCTGCAGTTGTACAAGGTAGACGGGAACGTCATCAGGCTGATGCAACACGCGATGGGGATGTGGAGCACGTCCCTACAAATCACCGACGGAACAGCTGTGTTGCGGTCCAGAACTCTCAGCATCAGGAGGGGTATATTTCAAGGCGATACCTTCAGTCCGCTATGGTTCTGCCTTGCAATGAACCCCCTCAGCAGAGCACTCAACCAATGCAACTATGGCTACCAACTGAAAAGTGGGGGAAGGAGTACAAGAATAACCCACACCTTCTTTATGGACGACCTGAAGCTGTTTGCGGAATCAGTACAGAGGCTGCATCAACTGTTGCAGCTTGTGACGGTGTTCAGCAACGACATCCGGATGGAGTTTGGAATTGACAAATGTCGGTCAGTCCATCTTCGCCGGGGTCAAGTAGTGGACGCCAGCTGTTTCCGCGTCAACGAACAGGAGGAGATTCGGAATATGGTTGAAGGCGAAGTGTACAAGTACCTCGGCTTCCTGCAACTTAGAGGTATTCGCCACACAGCGATCAAGAAGGAACTGCAGGACAAGTTCTTGCATCGTGTCAACTGTGTTCTGAGGAGCTTTCTGTCAGCCGGCAACAAGGTGAAGGCGATCAACACGTTTGCTGTGCCCCTGTTGACCTACAGCTTTGGGGTGGTAAAGTGGACCAAGACTGACCTCGAGGCGTTAGAACGAGCAGTACGAGTGGCGTTCACCAAGCACCGCATGCGCCATCCAAAGTCGTCCATTGAGAGAGTCACCCTGCCACGCGCAGTAGGAGGAAGAGGCGTCACCGATATCCAGGCACTATGTGTCTCCCAGATCCAGCAGCTGCGGGCATATTTCGTAGAAAGCCAGAACCGTCACGAAATGTACCGCACTGTATGTGAAGCTGACCACGGTTACAGCGCCCTGCATCTGGCGCAGGAGGATTATCAGCTGAACTGCGACATCAAGACCGTCGACGAGATGATCGTAACGTGGAAACAAAAGGAGTTGCATGGGACGCACCCCCATCAACTGGAACTCGAGCACATCGATAAGGCGGCGTCAAACGCGTGGCTGGTGCGGGGTGACCTGTTCTCAGAAACAGAAGGTTTCATGGTAGCCATCCAGGACCGGGTAATTGCGACGAAGAACTATCGGCGGTACATATTGCACGAGGACGTGGAGGACCGTTGCAGGAAGTGTAATTCAGTAGGGGAAACGATCGAGCATGTCGTTGCAGGCTGTTCAGTGTTAGCTGGATCAGCTTACCTCGATCGTCACAACGAAGTTGCCAAGATTGTGCACCAACAGCTTGCTTTAAAGCACAACTTGGTCGACAGATTTGTACCCTACTACAAGTACCAGCCGGACCCGGTTCTGGAAAATAGTTGCATAAAGCTGTACTGGGATCGCGAGATCATTACGGACGTCCTCATTCGTGCCAACCGGCCTGACATTGTGGTTTTTGACAAAAGGATGAAGCGAGTAACTCTCATCGACATCGCTGTACCGTTAGACCATAATGTCCAATCAACGTTCTCCGGCAAGATAACCAAGTACCACGACCTAGCGGAGGAGTTGAAGCAGATGTGGCACCTGGAGGACGTCCGTATAGTTCCGGTTGTCCTCTCGGCAACCGGAATTGTCCCTAAATCTCTCCTGAGGTCCCTAGACGAGCTGGAATTGAAGAAGGACCTGAACAGCATCCTGAAAGCGGTGATTCTTGGAACCTGTAGTATAGTTAGGCGGTTCCTGAATCATCACAACTGAAAGTACATCCAAAAGCAGACTCATTAGGATAAGCTAAAAAACCGGCTAATGAGATCCACAGAGCCTAATCCCCTTTGGCATTCCGATTGCCCGGGGTAGGTGAAAGTTTCCAGCAATTTTTGCTGAGAAGTGCCAAAACTCTATAATAATAATAATAATAATAATAATAATAATAATAATAATAATAATAATAATAATAATAATAATAATAATAATAATAATAATAATAATAATAATAATAATAATAATAATAATAATAATAATAATAATAATAATAATAATAATAATAATAATAATAATAATAATAATAATAATAATAATAATAATAATAATAATAATAATAATAATAATAATAATAATAATAATAATAATAATAATAATAATAATAATAATAATAATAATAATAATAATAATAATAATAATAATAATAATAATAATAATAATAATAATAATAATAATAATAATAATAATAATAATAATAATAATAATAATAATAATAATAATAATAATAATAATAATAATAATAATAATAATAATAATAATAATAATAATAATAATAATAATAATAATAATAATAATAATAATAATAATAATAATAATAATAATAATAATAATAATAATAATAATAATAATAATAATAATAATAATAATAATAATAATAATAATAATAATAATAATAATAATAATAATAATAATAATAATAATAATAATAATAATAATAATAATAATAATAATAATAATAATAATAATAATAATAATAATAATAATAATAATAATAATAATAATAATAATAATAATAATAATAATAATAATAATAATAATAATAATAATAATAATAATAATAATAATAATAATAATAATAATAATAATAATAATAATAATAATAATAATAATAATAATAATAATAATAATAATAATAATAATAATAATAATAATAATAATAATAATAATAATAATAATAATAATAATAATAATAATAATAATAATAATAATAATAATAATAATAATAATAATAATAATAATAATAATAATAATAATAATAATAATAATAATAATAATAATAATAATAATAATAATAATAATAATAATAATAATAATAATAATAATAATAATAATAATAATAATAATAATAATAATAATAATAATAATAATAATAATAATAATAATAATAATAATAATAATAATAATAATAATAATAATAATAATAATAATAATAATAATAATAATAATAATAATAATAATAATAATAATAATAATAATAATAATAATAATAATAATAATAATAATAATAATAATAATAATAATAATAATAATAATAATAATAATAATAATAATAATAATAATAATAATAATAATAATAATAATAATAATAATAATAATAATAATAATAATAATAATAATAATAATAATAATAATAATAATAATAATAATAATAATAATAATAATAATAATAATAATAATAATAATAATAATAATAATAATAATAATAATAATAATAATAATAATAATAATAATAATAATAATAATAATAATAATAATAATAATAATAATAATAATAATAATAATAATAATAATAATAATAATAATAATAATAATAATAATAATAATAATAATAATAATAATAATAATAATAATAATAATAATAATAATAATAATAATAATAATAATAATAATAATAATAATAATAATAATAATAATAATAATAATAATAATAATAATAATAATAATAATAATAATAATAATAATAATAATAATAATAATAATAATAATAATAATAATAATAATAATAATAATAATAATAATAATAATAATAATAATAATAATAATAATAATAATAATAATAATAATAATAATAATAATAATAATAATAATAATAATAATAATAATAATAATAATAATAATAATAATAATAATAATAATAATAATAATAATAATAATAATAATAATAATAATAATAATAATAATAATAATAATAATAATAATAATAATAATAATAATAATAATAATAATAATAATAATAATAATAATAATAATAATAATAATAATAATAATAATAATAATAATAATAATAATAATAATAATAATAATAATAATAATAATAATAATAATAATAATAATAATAATAATAATAATAATAATAATAATAATAATAATAATAATAATAATAATAATAATAATAATAATAATAATAATAATAATAATAATAATAATAATAATAATAATAATAATAATAATAATAATAATAATAATAATAATAATAATAATAATAATAATAATAATAATAATAATAATAATAATAATAATAATAATAATAATAATAATAATAATAATAATAATAATAATAATAATAATAATAATAATAATAATAATAATAATAATAATAATAATAATAATAATAATAATAATAATAATAATAATAATAATAATAATAATAATAATAATAATAATAATAATAATAATAATAATAATAATAATAATAATAATAATAATAATAATAATAATAATAATAATAATAATAATAATAATAATAATAATAATAATAATAATAATAATAATAATAATAATAATAATAATAATAATAATAATAATAATAATAATAATAATAATAATAATAATAATAATAATAATAATAATAATAATAATAATAATAATAATAATAATAATAATAATAATAATAATAATAATAATAATAATAATAATAATAATAATTCCCAGACGACCAATTGTCGCCATAAGGATGTATGAATTGCATCATATAAAGAACTCTTTAAGTTACTGTCGCATACATGTGCGGCGGATGGACACATTTTATCGCATATGCTGCTACTTTTTGAAAAAGCATATGAACCAAACTAAATAAGATACACTTATGAAAATTCTCAAAAAATCGTAGGAATTCTCAAAATATTTGCAACATGTTATAACAACATACACGTATCTTATTATGTCCGAAGAACCCGTATTAGTGTATGAATAAACTCACATAACAACAATTTTGCACACAGACGCACTTTTGTTTTGTAAAAAAAACTACATGGGCTTTGGTAAATTTATACTGATGATTAGCTAGCACCAAGTACCATTTTTTGAAGTTTTATTTTGTTTTTTTTCCTCATAGGATAATTCTTCTAAAACAAAAAGCGTCTCGCATACCATCAGTTCACTGTAACCCTTGTTCCCTCTCATCATTGATGCTCTGGCACACTCAATCAGGCAGCGAAGCATCAGCAGAATCATCGAGAAGAACAAAAGCAGCGTGCCCATTCTCGCGCTGAAACGCACCCAATAATTAGCGATCAAAGAGCTAACTAGTTGGTTGGCACAGGGATTCCCTGCGGGAGGTTTTATTAAGTGATTGGGCTCATGTACTTGTTGCTGTTGCAACGATGTAGCTGATGGTAGTAATGGTATGCAGTCGGAATCAGAGATGACAATTTATGAACATTGAAGCTGGTTTTGTTTTAGAATGCTTGAAAAAATGAATCCACCGTAAGCATTTCCAATTATTTTTTCTCAAATTTGTCAAAAAAAGCAAAAATTGTATAAACATTTTTTTTCGCATTACTATTCGAAAATGTTTTAAGAACGAAATGGTTCTTAAAACATTTTCGAATTTTTTTTTCAAGAATTTTGCAGAAAATTAATCATAAACGTTTATTTAAATTTTCAAGAGGAAACCTAGAATTTTCCGCTAAAGTTTCTTGATAAATTTGGTATTTTACGAATTGTTCTTTCTACAGTTTTGCTAATATATGATTGATAAAAAATCTGTTCGGTAAATATTTGCATGAAATTTGTAACTTCTTGCAAGAGTTTCTGAAAACGTTTCATGGATAAAATAAAAAAAAATATTAAAGATTTCAGGTAAAACTACCAACACAGATATTGTGCATCCTGATTCAGGTAAATTTATTTCTTTGAAAATTTCTCCTCAGATTCTTCCAGAGATTTTTTTAATGAATTTTTCAAGGAATATTCCTTGGATCTTGGAGTTTCTCAAGAGATTTTCTATAGATTTATCTTGAAGCTAGTTCACTTGTTTCTTTAGAAATTTCTGCTGAGATCCTTTCGTGCTTTAAGTTTATTATGGAACTCCTGGCATTCATTCTGGAATTCTTCCAGAGATAACATCAGAAATTGCTTTCAGGAATTTTTGCCCTGAAATTTCTGCTGGCAATCACTTTCAGGCAATCCACCAGGGATTTGTATAAAGTTTCCTTAAGGGATTCTTCCACTAATTTTTGTGCAATTTTTGGTGCAACAATCCTGCAGGAATCTTTAATTTTCCAGGAGATATATCTAATGGAGCCGCAGAAGCAATATCTGAAAATAAATTCTTGTTGGAATTTCTGCAGGAATCCCTGACGAAATCTTGGAGGAACTCTTGGATAAATTTCGGATGGAATCTATGTAAGATTTGAAAATAAATTTTCAGAGGATTTTCTGAAAAATTCCACGGAAGAACCTTTTAACAAACCCCTTGCTGAAATTTATGAAGAAATCCCCCTGAAGAAATTAAGATGAAGTTTGGCAATATTTATGAAATAATCTAAAAGGAATGTCAGAAAGTTTTCCCAAATATATTTCAGAGTAAACTCCAGCGCATCCCTGCAGAAATCACAGATAGTACTCTTGACTGAAGCTCCAGAGGAATATCTGAAGAAATCCCAGGGAAATTTTTAAAGGAATTCCCTTTCTAACGAACTTTTTGGAAACCTCGGGAAACCTTTAGAAGAGTTCCTAGAGAAAATTCTAAAATTATTTTTAAGGGAAATTCAATTCTAATATAACTCGTGGAAGATATTCTGAAAAATTCCTGGAGCATTGGGTGAACGTATTTCTGATGGAATTCCTATATGTATACTTGTAAAAACCGCCTATATAAGCACAGAGAACAGACATCCAGGCTAAAACAAATTTCATTCGGAAAGTTGTGTAAGGATTTGAATCTTTACTTGAGTAAGGTTGCAAACCAATACACGATGACAACACTTACGCCACCAAACACCATATTGCCACAGTCAGTGATGAATTGAAACATTTCAAGTGGTGAATTAAATTAGTATGGAAAATTCACCAATTGCAGCGCCACGCTCTTGCCACTTGTGTTGCCAATTTCAAATGGCCGTTAAATTCCTTACACAGTTTTGGAACTGGACTTGGATGTCTGTTCTCTGTGATATAAGCTTCTAGATATAAAGAACCATAAAAACTGTTGAGACATTTTTGGAGTTTTTCTTAGCAGAAGTTCCAAAGATTTCTGCAAAAAATCTTGAAGAATTCTATGTATGAACTCTGGCTTTTCTGGATAAATCCTAGACATATTCTTGCGGAAAGTTCCAATGGAATGCCTAGAGCAATTCCTCAACAAATCCTTGGTGAACTTCTTGGAGAGCGATTTGTGCGAATCTTTGAAGGAATCGTCGGAAAATTTTTGGAAGAAAACACATGAAGAATATAAGAAAGAATCTTCGGAAGTCTATGATTTAAACGACTACGCAGTCTTTTAATATGGGAAAACGAAGTTTACTATTTGCCAGACGTTTCGACACTGATGGGGCTTTTGTGTCATCTTCAGGGGTAATTAATTTTCCGTTACCCCTGAATATGACACAATACCCCAGTGTCGAAACGTCGGACAAATAATAAACCTCGTTTTCCTATATTAAAAACTGCGTAGCCGTTTGAATCGTAGATTAAAATCCTCAGTCGATCCTCTAGAAGAAAATCTTCGGAAGAATTTCTGAAGCAATCCAAAGAATTTCCAAACGAACCCTTGGAAAAATTTCTGAAGGAGTTTCAGAAAAAAAATCATGAAAATCTACCTAAAAGAGTATTTGGAGAAGTTCTTTAGGGAATATCTAAAGAAAGGTCTGGAAAAAAATCTTCATGGGAGAATTTCTAAAGAAACCACTAGTGCTGGAGAGTTTTTTGATACAAGCCTTGGTAGGTTTAAGGCTGAATTCCTGGAATAATTTCTGAAGGTGCCCATACTGTCCATGGAGCAGTTTCGGAAGGAATCCATAGAAGATTTCTTGAAGCAATCCTTGGACAAATTTATGGAGGAATCTCATAAAGAATTACTGAATTCTACCCAGGAAAAGTTCTGAAAAAAAAACTTTAAGGCAAACATAGGAAGAATTCCGAAGGAGTTTTAAAGAAATCCTGAATTATTTCCTCGAGGAATTCCGAACTTTTGCTAATCCGAAGAAATCGCTGAAAGCATTTCTGAAGGAACCTGTGTATGATTTTCCGAAATCATTCTAGTTTGGATTTATAAACGGATATATGAAGGGATTTCTGGAAAAAAACATGGAAGTAAATAGAAATATTCTTAGAGGAAATTCTGGAGTAAATTGAAAAGGAATTCTCGAAGCAATCCATGGAGGATGCTCTGTAAAAGTTTTCAAAAGAAATATGCAGAAAACTTTCTGAATGAAATTGCTGGATATTTTCCGATGGAATCCATGGAGCAATTTTGAGACGAATCTAAGGGAAGTTTTATAAAGATATTATGAGATTATTATTTGGGGTAATCTGTAAAAACTTTGGAGAATTTTTTTAAAGGAAGCAATGATTTGTCTAAAGAATCACTGAACGCATTTCTGAAGGATTTCTCAGAGAAGTTTTTCCTGGCTTAGTTAATTAACCCTCTTATACCCATTTTTTGATTTTGATCTAAATATTATTTTTCTTCATTTAAAATCGAAATAAAAGTTTTATGGAAGATGATTCTTTTTAATTCTCGATTTTATGAATTTCGTTTTTGATTTTTCTAATTCTTTTATTTGAACATCCCCGCACTTCTATATTTTTCTTGGAAGCCTATTTGGGATACAGTTTTTTTTGAGACATTTTGAGATTTTTGGATTATTGTTACCATATTTTTATTTTCTTTTTTTTCATGGAAAATTTATTTTCCGTGCAATTTTAAGAAAAATAATTCAAGAGTGTATTCGACTCCCTTCAACTATTTTACTATGATAAGATGATTTGGGAATAAAATATTTTAATTGATTCAATACAAAATAAAAAATAACTTTTGAAAGGTGACTAAACATCAATTTTTCAATGATTTTGAATTAGATTTAGATATTATGTAGAAGCACTGTTTTTGGTCTTTTACCGATTTTTCGAAGCCTCTAAGCAGAATACCCTCTTCGAATAAGTGTAATCACTTTTGAAATTCCTCCAAAATTTTGTCCAGAAAATAATCGAAAAATTCTACCAGAAATATTGTTGTTTTCGTTTGATAGCTTCTAAAAAAAATACAAGGCACCTCGGCGGAAATTTCTGCTAATTTAGTAGAAGACTGCTACCATCATGACGACGCTCCTTTCACATCCAACGGTAGTTTTCGTCATTCTCCAAACTAGATCACCTCATCAGCCCATCACGCCGTCCGCCACCCAGCCAGACGACATGTGGCATTCCGGCAAGCCGGGAGCCGCAGCAAAAACTTTCAGTTTTTAAAAGGAACCAAAAACCTAATCCCAGTCAGTCAGTGGTCGGCCCCGGCCCCGGCCCCGGCTCCACAACATGACCGCACATACTTTGGTACCTACAAATTGGTCCACAGCGATGCGATGCGGTGATGAACGCTTATTTTACACACATTGTGCCTTTATTGCAAACTTCCTGTCCTTTTCGCTGTACGTGTATGCTGTGGATGATGACGCTGATCATGATGGTGCGATCGTTTTCGTTCCAAAGGCAGTTGGAGTTGTTTATTCAATCTTCGCCATCAGCTCGGTGCGGAAGATCGACCCCAGAGATCCGACACGAGAGGATCCCTGGTGAGTTTGGTGGTTGTTGGTTGGGACTTAAGAGTACTTGTACTGAAAGGTTGTAATTTCACTTAAACATTTACGTATGAGGTGCGAAAACACTTTCGGTTGTATTGCTGATACTGTTCACTGTTACTGATATGATCTAAAATCACGCACAGAGGAAAATTTCTACTCAGTGGCTGAGTTGGTCTTACTCAGAAATCGAAAAATCCTTTGTTTTCTTACTCAGTTTCCGTTAAAAGTGGGACAACCCATTGCCAATGGGTAGTCCCACTTTTAGACGAAACTGAGTAAGAAAACAAAGGATTTTTCGATTTCTGAGTAAGACCAACTCAGCCACTGAGTAGAAATTTTACTCGGTGTGGATATTTAAAAAATGCGGAAAATTGAAGAAACTCTACTGATAACATTCATCATTTACAAGAAAGACCCTATCATCACCAAGTGGATTAATCCGTATTTTTTGTTTACACTCACCAATGGTGGTGTGTTAATCAAGTACAATTAAGATGACTTTTTCCCTCTCGCCGGCCGGCCGGCAGCGGCGGTTGGTTCAAATTCTCCTGCTCGGGGAGGAGGATCTTTTGTTGAACCTCGACACGGTCCCAACAACGGTCGTCAGCGATCCTCACAGCCACCGTTTTTCAGCCCATCCAAATAAACTCTTTTTTCGTATCGTACTCATACACATCAGTTGTTTAGCTCTTTCATTTTCGTTTTTTTGTGGGGATCAGTTTCGCGCAGCAGTGTATATGGCTTCTAACCTCGGAGTGCTTTTTCTTCAACTCTTCAACATTTTTCTTTTGGGCTTTGTTCGTTGAAAGGAACAGAATAAATAAACAGTGATCATTAGGGCAGAAAAACGAACGATGGACTGAGCCGAACGGCAAAAGAAAAAAAAAGAACGTAATCAAAGGGTATAATGAAATGCTGCGGTTCAAAGTGGAATTGGTGGTGGTGGCTAGCGCGTATGAACTCCGAAAGAGGAAGGTCGAATTTCGGAGGTTTGGGTTTTGTTGGACTGCGAAGAGGAAGAATGAGTCATGGATACCGAAATGAGATTGGAAGATGCACTGCCCATATGTGTATCACTCAGCAGGAGAGTTTTGCTGAAGGGATATGTGGAATGTACTGCTCCGGAAGTGGGTAGTGAATGTATTAAAGTTTTTAGTTTCTAAATTGTAAAGATAAATCCACATTTTTTCAAGAAAATTTAAAATGGACGCAGAATTATAATTCTAGCGTAACATGTGAAAAGGGCCTAAAGGCTTTTTGTAAACAAACATGTTTCTGTCGCTGTAGGACTTATCTTGATCCACCCACGGACAACAACACACTTAACAGATAGCCCGAAGATAACTCTTTCTGATAAGCGTGTTGATGTGCGTGGGTGGATCAAGATGAGTCCTACAGCGACCGAAACATGTTTGTTTACAAAAAGCCTTTAGGCCCTTTTCACATGTTATGCTAGAATTGATATTATCGGTAAGCAAAGCATTATCTCAAATAACGTTTACCGTTACGATTATTTAGCATTGGCAATATATGTTGATACTAGGAAAATATAAATTCTTCTTATATATTTCCTGGCAACAAAAGAATTCTGGTGTCCATTTTTCTGAATAATAATTTAAAAACAAGGTTCTCACAACAACTTTATATTAATTTGTTTTTTTTTCAGAAAAAAACAAGTGCATTTGCAATTTCTTAGTTCCATTGAAAAGATTGAAAATCACATCACAAGTAATGATTTAACTATGAGACATAGGACATTGCGCTTCTTAAAAAAAATTAAAAAAAATGCAATGTTAAAAGATTTGAAAGTGATCGGAAAAAAATGTACCAGACACGAATAAATAAAATAAATATTTTTAGAAAATCAGTTCTCAAGGAGTCCTTCTTAGATTTCTTCAGAAATTTCATTGGAAGTTCTTTCAAAGATTCTTCTGAATTTTTCCCCGAGAATGCTTCGAGAAGGTCTCCAGTGTACAGTCTTTTTTCGATTATAACTTTTTCTGAGATTTTTTGGGGGCTCTTCCGGGATTTTATTCGATAATTCATACAAGCGTTTTTTTGAGATTTTCTCACGGGATTCTTTAAAAAAAAATCCAGAGATTCCAACGAGGATTTCCTATGGATTTTTTTTGTAAATCCTGCAGGGGTTTCTTCGGATTTTTTCAAAATTCACTCAAGGGAATCCCTTGAGAATTATTCCAGGGGATTCTTCATTTGTTCCACAAGAGAATTTCTTAGAACTTTTTTGCTTCATGAATTCCTCCAGAGCTTGCTTCGGGAAATCCTCTAGAGGTTTCTTCTGGAATTCCTTCTGGGATTTCTTTGGGAATTTGCCCTGAAATTCTTCGGGAAATTCATTCATGGATTTTTTTCTGAATTTCTCAAGGGATCTTTTGGGAGTTCCTCGATTTTTTCTCGAGAACTGCTCCAGGAAAACCTTTGGAAACTTATCTAGAGATTGCTTGATGGATTTCTCAAAATAATTTTGTTTTTAATTTTCCTGGGATTATTTCCACGGAGTTTTGCGGGCATTACTCCACAGATTTCTTCTGGAAACACTCCCAGTGCAATCATGGTAAACGTAAACTTAGAGCTGGTTATTCAAAGCTCCAAAATTCCAGCACCCCTATGATGGCACGCCTCCATGGGAATGATTTATTTTCAACAAAATTGCGAACAGAGAACTTCTGCAATTTAGAAAAAAAAAAATCTAAAGCAATTTGTTAACTAATTCAAAAAAAAAATTCTAGGAAAAAAATAGTCGAAAGCTGTTGAAATCTGTGAATGAATTCATGAAAGAATTCCCGGAAGAATATCTGAAGAAATCCAAGAAAAATGCTTGATGAACACAAAGGAAGATTTTCTAAACAAGTTACTGGAACGATACCCGAATAACTTTCTTGGAGAACAACAGGAGGCAGAACGTCTTGAGGTAGTTATAGAAGAATTCCTGGAAAAAAATCCACAACGAGAATAAGCTCCCCGGCCAGAGGCCAAGTACTGACGATCAAAATGTGATATTGGTTTGTTTGAGATAAGAGGTAAAAGTACTGAAAATAATAGCAAAAATTGTTCTTGAACCATTTAACCAAAGCAAAATTTGATATTTAAGGATCAATCAAATAGCTCACTGCTATTGGTTAGATCTTACCAAGAGCTAAATGGGCTATGATGACGATGTTCCAGGTATAAAATTGAGATATTATTTTCAGTACTTTTACCTCTTATCTCAAACAAACCAATATCACATTTTGATCTCCGTATCAAAATATGCTATTATTAAGCTTTTTTCCTCTGCTCGGGTCGTTGGAATCACAATATGGCTGCCACAATACCCGGATTTTGCACCTACTCACGATTTTGCATTAGATTTTTGGATATAGAGCTAATTACAAGTGAGCAATAACGAAATACATAATGAGTGATAAAATACACATAAAACAAACAAAAAATAAATAAAAAAATTAAAATATTTTCAGAAGTTCACTTCTTGAGATTTGGGCATTTGAAATTCTAAGATGTTTGTCGTTGACTAAATTCTCTTAGAATTTTTTGAAGAAATTCATGGTGGAATCCGAGGAGAAATTCCTAGAGGGGAAAAATATACAAGAATACACGATGGAACTCCTAATCTTCCAAGGAATCTCTGGTGGTTTGCATGATGAAATTATTGCAGATGGAGGAATTTCTCATAGAATTTGTTCAAAAATCACCCTGCAGGATTTTGTAAGACTTTTTGAAGATTTCGAACAATTTTTGAGTGAGTACTTTGACGGAAAATCTGAAGGAATTCCTAGAGGAATTTTTTAAAAATGCTTTGTAAGAATTTTCAAAGAAACCGTTTGAGGTTTTTTTCAAATTTAGAAAGGTTTTATAAAGAAATTCGTTCAGTAATTTTAGCCGGAATCCGTTATTTTTTTTTCAAGAACTCATTAAACTGCCCATAATCGCATAGTTGACGTAAGCGCCACTGTTGTTTTCACCACACTTTTGAAATTTTAACAATGATTAATGAAAAGTTTATGATTTTTTTCACGTTGATATCTAGCTAGAAATTAGATCTAGTGCTCTATTGAATAAAATTAGTCACAATTATGCACATTTGATAGATATTGGCTTGTGAGTGCTGACATTGTCAATGGTGGTTACGTCAACTATGCGATTATGGGCAGTAAAGGTTTTTAAATGTTTTTTTTTTGACAAATTCTTTGAAAGAATATTTAGTGGAACTAATGTATCTTTAGGAATCCTTGCACGATTTTTTGAAAGAAAATTTTGAAAATTATGGAAGGAATTTTGAATTTCTGGATTTTTGAAGGAATCTCTGCAATGTTTTTCGAAAGAATCTATGGAGACATTTATGAAAGAATTCACTAAGGAGCTATCTTTGATTTTATTTTCAATAATCGTTGAAGAATGTTTTCAAAAAGCACATGAAGAAACTGTTGTCGGAGCTCTGGTGAAATTCTTGAAAACATTCTAAAAGAGGTCCTTGCAAGTACTTTAAAAGGAATTTTTGGATGATTGTCTAAAAAAAAGGTAGAATTTATGAGGAATGCTCGGATGGATTTTCCAAAGAATTATCAGCTGGAATTTAATAATAAAATCCAAAGGAATATCTAAAGGAATCTCTGGCCATCTTTTCAGATTAAAAAAAAACATTTACCGATATTCTTGAAAGAATCCTCGGTGAAATTCCTGAATTATTATTGCGGATATGAATCCACACAACAGTTGAGCAAATTTGAAGAAGTGAAAGAACTGTTGATAATGTCTAAAATAACAGTTGCTTGTTTCACGGAGACTTGGTTGAACGAGGCGATACCAGATGGTACGATTAGGATACCCGGCTATAAAGTAATACGAAATGATCGTTTGCATAAAAGAGGAGGCGGTATTGCTGGAGAAGTTTATAATGGAATTTGGAGAAGTTTATTGAGAATTTTCCGAAGGAATTTTTGGAAGATTTTTTCTTTTTTTAAAAGAAACCATTTTTCAAGGATTTTTGAAGAACTCCTTGGAGAACCTTCTGAAAATACATCAAGTAGAATCCCTGTATGACCTTTTGGAAGAGTATCTGGAGAAATTTCTGCGAAAAAACCTTGGAAGAACTTGCACTCTTAAATATTTTTGTGCGTAAGGAGCACAAAAAAGTGAAGTTCGAAAAATTAATTGTACTGCATACGTGAAGAACACAAACTTTCCTATATCAAAACACAATGTTCTCCTTGCAATATGTAGTAGCAAGAAAAAAAATTAAATGACTAAGATAGTTTTTCATACAAGGAAATGGGGAAATTTTGTATACTTTTCTAACACATCTATAGGTTAGAAATTTGTGAGTGTGATAAAATTAAAAATTCACATAGGTAAGGGACCATCCATTAAGTACGTCACGCTAAAATAGGGAATTTTCGACCTCCCTCCCCCCTTCGTTCGGATTTTTCCTATAATTAATACATTGCTGGTCATACTTCCACAAACACCACCCCCCCCCCCCCTTCCCCTAAGACCATGACGTACTCACTGGATAGCCCCAAATTGTCTTAAAATTGGGAGAGAAAAAAAAAACAACTCACAAGGAGATTTTTCTTGCACGTACAGAAGAGCCGATCCGAAAGCAAAATAATAATATTTATATGAGTGCTCAGGATTTCAAAAAAAAAAAAACAAACACAGAACGCAAAAATGATTAAAAAAAATTACATGTGCATGGGCGCAAACATATCAGAGAATGAGGTCATTGACCCTCTAATGCTTAAGTTTTTGATTTTGTTCCAAATATCATTATTCGTCATCTAAAATCAATTTTTGGAAGGTAATTCATATTGATTCTCGATTTTGTAAATTTTAGTTTACGATTTTTCAAATTTTTATTTTTGAAACCCCCTTAACTTTTATACTTGTCTGGGAAGCCTGTTTGTTATACCGATTTTTTTACAGACAATAACATTTTGAAATTTTATGATAATTTTTAAAATATTTTTATTTTTATTTTTTCCCATGGATTTTTTTTTTATTTTCCGTGTATTTTTTTTAGAAAATCTTCTTCAACTATCTTAAACTTTTCTACTATAAGGCTGTTACAAATATCTATTTTATTTTTTGTCCCAACACTCTTTGGCTGGTCAAGGGTGGGATAAAAATAATAATGCATTTAATCTGAAAAATATTGAAAACTCATCGCATTTGTTAAATATGTTCTTATTTTTTTCAGGGGGGGAGACAAAAAGTCAAAAAGAAATTGGTATCCACCTAATAGAATGGCTGATGAAAAATTTAAACTATGGTAAATGTTGCGACTCAACACAAAAGAAACAATGATATCTGAAGGTGATCAATTATTTAAAAAAAATGAAATTCGATTATGAAATGCGGGGTTGGGTGGTAAAGTGTTAACTATTCATAAAGGCAAACACAAACTTTCTATTCCCTCTATATTCATTTTATTGATATGCATGGAGCTCTAAGCAATTTAAAAAATCCAATTATTGAAACATATTTTTAAAGAAATAATATAGACGCTTTTCTTCGCAAAAAAAAATAAAAGAATTTGTACTCACAAAAGTTATTTCCAATGTTTACAAGAGCGCAGAAATTGGAAGAATTTTATTAAAATTAAGCTTTTCAAAAATATGATCGTGTTTTTTTTTTATTTGAAGAGCTGGTTACTTAGTGAGTAACTTGGAATAACCACGATGCCACCACTGAACCTTCCGCCTTCCTTCGGTGATTCTTCCAGAGATTTCTTCAACAATTTATCCAGGACTTCCTCCTGCGATTCCATCCAGGAATTCTTCCAGAAATTTCTGATGGGATTTCTCCAGGAACTCATATTGGTTTTTCTTCATGTATTCCAGCTGAAAATCCTCAAACAATCCCTATTAGGAACCCTTACTTAATTCTAAATGAGTTATTTCCAGGAATGCTTCGTGGGATTCCTCTAGGGATTTGTCTTGGAGTAGAGAAATCTTACTGAGATTCATCCAGAAATGTCTGCAGCGATTCCATCAGGGGCTCTATCTAAGGAGTCCTCAAGAATACCTCTACCGATTTTTCTAAGGAGAAGTGTAGGTATTACTCCAGGTATATGTTCACGGAACTTCTTATGTTTCCCCCTGTTTTCCTGATGGGGTTCCTCCAATAATTCCTGGTGCGATTCCTATAGCAAAACCATACCAGGATTTTTCTAATAAATTCTTCTATGATACCTTCCAGCACTTTACGGAATTCCTTCAAGAATTCTTGGTGGGATCATTCAAGATAATCTTCCTGGGATTATTCCAGAAGCTCCTCCGGTAATTCCTCCGGGTAGATCTTCAGAGATTTAATCCAGCAATTCCAGCTGGGACTCCTAAAGCAATTGCATCTGTAATTTTACCATTCTTCCTAGTACTTCTAGAGTTTTTTTTATTGTAATATCTTCAGGAATTCTTGTAGGGATTTTCTACAGATTTTTCATGTAATTCCTTCATGAATATTTATGAGATTCTTCCAGAATTTCTTCCGATGATTCCTCCAGGAATTAATTCAGGATTTTATCCAGGAATGTCTCAAGGGATTCCTCCAGCAGCTCCTCGTGGCTGCGGTTCTTCCATCTATTCTTGCTATAGGACTGCTCTAGTTATTAAAACTGCGGTACTTCAGAAATTCTGCTAGGGATGCTTCTGGAGCATTCTCCTGACTTTCTTGATGGGCCTTTCCAGGCAAACTTCCTGGAATTCTTGCAAAAATACATGCAGATGTTCTTCCAGGGATTTCTTTTAGGACTCATCAATGAATTATTCCAGAGATTTTAGTCAAAGATTCCTCCAGAAACTCTTCGTGGAATTCCTGCAGAAACACATCTTGGCCTTCCTCCAAGGATTTCTTGAATAACTCTTCCTGCGCTTCTTCCAGCAATTCTTCCTCCAGAAGTTTTAACTATAATACCTCAAGGAATCCTCGTAATAATTCATATAGGAATTTATCCTGGTATTCTTGATAGAATTCTTCCGGGAAACCTTCCTGAGAATTCTTCAAAAATACCTCCCACGATTCCTTCAGGGTCTTCTCTATGCATTCCTTCAGAATATCTCTACCGGTTCTTTCAGGGACTTCACTAGGTATTTATTCAAGAAATTTCTCTTCGGATTCTCCCCGGTACTCCTGATGGGGTTTATCTAGAAATGCCTGCACAGTTTCCTCCAGCAATTCCTCTCAGGATTTCTACAGAATTTTCAACAGTGATACATCCCAGAATGCTTCAAAGAATTCCTTCAAAGATTCTTCAAGAGGAATGGTGGAACCACAGTTGCAATTGCTTGAGGAATCGCAGCTGGAATTTTTGTATTAAATATCTGAAGATAATCCTGAAGAAATCACCGGAGGAACTTCTGTAACAATCCCAAGAAGATTGTCTTGAATGATCATTCGAAAAATCCTTACTAATTCTCGATAAAGTTAATTTTGGTTTTCGATTTTTCTAATTTTTATTTTTAAACATCCCTACACTTTTATGTATTTTTTTACTGAGAAGCTTATTTGTTATACCGATTTTAAGACGAAAACATTTTAAAATTGTATGGTTATTGTAAAATATTTTTATTTCCTCTTCATTGAAATTTTTGTTTTCCGTGTTTTTTTTTTGTTTTGAAAATCATAGTGTCTAAAAGAATGTGAACACCAAAATGATTTTTTTTAGCTATTCTTCCAAAAAATCCTTGACATAAGTCCTCAAAAATATCTGTGAATATTATTGAAAGAAGCACTGGAGGTATTCTAACACGCAGCTTCTTGATGACTGTTTTAAAGCTTTCTCTATTTTTTTTTAAATTTTTATCTGTACTAGCAAGAGATTTAGTGTGAGTGTGGGATTCGATCCCAGGTCCTCGGCGTGATAGTCATGTTCTTTAACCATCTAACCAGGTCCACTCCACTCCTTCTCAAAACCAGGTCCCGATGCTGCAAAGTTCCATACGAAATTTTACCAAAAAAACTGTTCTAATGCGTCTTTGATCCTCGGCGATGCGAATCAACATTTTGAAACTTCCATCAACAGCTCCATTGAAATATCGCATCTCCCTACTAAAAAGTCCTTGAACGACTGGCAACAAGAACGGAGAGACACGAACGCGTTGTCGGTTGAGTCGTTGTTGATAGGTAGTAGGTAGTACTAGACAGAACCCCTGGGTATGTATTCTTTGATGGGTTGGATGCTGGTGGTCGCCTACGAAACGATATTGATGGCGGCGGTGCGCTGGTGGAGATTGATCGGATCTGACAAATTTACATAATTAATTGGCACTCGAAGTGGAATCAATTAGCGGCGGCGGCGAGTGTATCACCGAATCGACGAGATTGGAGCAACAAACGGTTTTTAAAGTCCGTCTGTTCGTCCGTCCGGAACTCTACTTGGCAAAGGTTTGATTTTGCAATCTGAGCTTGTGAAGTGGCATTTGTGATTCGTGAGGATTATCATTATCGTTTTTTTTTTGCTTTTCGATGTGGGTGGTGTGATTGCGACTTTTACAACAGGTGTTCTGTGTGCAATGCCGTTTGCTCAAGTCAATAACGAAGTAGTAACTAAGAAATTCACAAACATTCTCAAAGACATATCTGATCATGATCTTAGCCAGATATTGGGAATGTTCAGAATACCGAAATGGTATGTTTAAGTCAACTAGTTTCGAAGAGGTTGCAAACACCATCATAAAACTAAAATTAAATTTCATTAGCTTTATGGTGATTCTTGAAAACCTTCTACAAGCAATTTGGCCATCAAATTGTTACTTGTTGAATTCTTAAAACAATACTCAAAGCTAGATGAGTGGCTCTAGTAACATTTTTGAGCCAAATAGTTTCGAGACGTTTCTTGAAACCATAATAATATCAAAACAAAATCAATAAGGTTTTGTGGTGGTTTTGAAAGCTTTCCTATAATAGATTTCGCTTGTTTTTGAGTGATAACACGTAGATAGAACTCACAAATATGGAGAAATAGTAGTCCTGTTGTGTATCACATCACAATACCGCATTTACTTTGATGCTTACCTGAAAAGAGAAGAAACATATTTTGTTAGATCATAGCTTTTGTATTCGTAAAGTAGAGAGGATATTAAGATAAAAATGATAAAATATTCATTACGGCGCACGACTTTTTTGCATCCCCAGAAATTTGCATGTCTCAACGTTTGAACAGCATCAGCATTCATTCTAGAAAATCGCCTCGGAACTATACCCAACACGAAAAACAGCAAACCTTATAATGGAAACTGCCGTACACTATTCTACAGACATAGAAGGGGTAGGTAATTGCGGTCCAGGCTTGGCCTTGTGGATTTGTGCTTATTGTGCTGTGTGTCGTAGGTATATGCTTCATTTGCTTCTCACCCGGTTGGTCGTTTGGTTTGTCGGTCGCTTGTGGCCAATTGGCAAGCGGTCGATAATTAGAAAATCGCATCAACTCCTCCACTCTTTGTACCTTCTCAGCTCGGTTTTGTCCACAACCGCACCGGTTGGACTTTTGCATTGCATTGGAGGAAACCGAGATCTATTTTCTCACCTGTCAATTGATGTCGCTGTTGACGTCGTCGGAATATAATACATATGTACGAGGTACATGGAAATGAGGAAGGGATTGCCTCTTTTTGTCAAAGAGGTCTATTTGGTCGAATCGTTTGCAATTGTCATGAACGGGGACGGCTACGAGAAGGCCATTGTTGTTGCCGTAGCAGGAAAGATGCGATAAACGTGACTTGACCATCTTTTGATTGTTGATACAGATCAGACGATGAATCACAACCACTGTAGAATGCAAAACAAGACTTGTTTTGCTCTTGGTCGCTTTTGAATATGTGGCGACATGTAGATGCTCGGAAGTTAGAACAACATTCCTCCAACCCATCATAAATCCTACCCGACACTTATGGATTTGAGGCTGTGAAACAATGTTTTGTCTCAAAAGCAATCATGTCTCAGTGGTACTTAACGGTGCTCAAGTTTTATACGTACTTTTGTACAGTAAAGTAACATCGCATAAGATGCAACAAAAATGCCTTGTGCGTACATACAGTGTATCAAACAATTTTCCGTACAGTAAATTTTTGGTCAAAATATTATTTTTTTTATTTAAATGCTTATAACTTTTTATACGTCAATCAAAAACGCTGAAATTTTGACCAATTATAACCCATATATTGAACCTCCATAGAAAAAAAAATTGAGCGAGATCGAATAAGTTTTCTGAAAGTTATAGAACTTTCAGTAAAACTTATAAGATTTTTGAACACATTATATAAAACCTCAAACATAGCTGCATATGAAAGCCTTAGGTATAAGATGTAACACATGAAAAATTTAAAAAAAAAATCATCTAGTACATATTGAGATATAATGTTTTAAAAATATGTTCAAAAATCTCATAAGTTTTACTAAAAGTTTTATAACTTTCAGAAAACATATTCGATCTCGCTCAAAATGTTACCAATGGAGCTTTAATATTTGGTTCATGATTGGTCAAAATTTCAGCGTTTTTAATTTACGCATAAAAAAGTTATAAACATTTGAATGAAAAAATATTTTGACAAAAAAATTACTGTACGGACAATTGTTTGATACACTGTAAGTGAATGCTATATACGGGCATTGGCGGGACAATAATAACACATTTGACTTTAATCATAATCTTAAGTACGATGTGCACAATTCCGATGTAATGTTGCACCTTGAGCGACCTGTAAACATTAAAAAAAAAACTCTTGTCACCTCAGTAACGACTTTACACTTAATACTTAATGTTCATGACATTCTAACACACTTCAGTAAATACTGAAATGAGCTTGGTTTACCTGAACTGTGCGAGCTAGGTAGATTATCTAGAGGGAAAAACAACGGAGCGTTCTTTCCCGCACAGTTTTCATTACACTCAAACCTCCAATTATGTAGGTAGAATCCATTTAAATAAAATCTATTCAGGTTCCTCCACTAAGGTAACATTACTTAAGTGGAATTTGATTATGTTCAGAGCATTAGGCTAGGGATAAAATAAGTTTACGGGAAAAATCAGAGTAAAGAATTACAGGGCGTTTACAACGTGTTCAAGGGTAAAAGGCTTAAGGCGAAACTGGATCCATTTTCTCACTTTTTGGTTTTTGATTTCTTATAAAATAACGAAGCAATATTTTCGAAATCGGGTTTCGTGCACATGTAGAGTATGGATCAAGGTATCTCCTGATTTTTTTCTGGTTGAAATTGTTTTTCGTTTTCGCAGAAACCATTTTTAACAGAAATTTACAAAAAAAAAATGGTTCCTGCAAAAACGAAAAACATTTTCAACCTGAAAAAAAATCAGGAGATACTTTGATCCATACCCTACATGTGCACGAAAACCGATTTTGAAAATATTGCTTCGTTATTTTATAAAAAATCAAAAACCAAACAAATGAGGAAATGCTTCTAGTTTCGCCTTAAGAGTATCCGAGAACTCCCTGTAGTTGGAAATGTTAAAAGTTCAAAACGATCATTTCAGATAAAAACAATCAGGCCAAAATTTGGAGTCCGTATCTTAAAACTTAGTGGTCACCCACCCATGGGGCCTAAAGTTCTCAAAAATTGTATGGGGTCACAAAAAACTTAATTTTTTTTTTGGGCGAAGAAAATACCTTATTCTACCAAAATCGACGATTTAAGGATCTTCTTTTTGAGTTACAGACGAGAAACTACCGAAAAATCTACATTTTGACCATTTTTTGAGATCCCAAAGAAAACAGTCGATTTTAGTAGAATAGGGTATTTTTTCATTGAAAAATAAATCATGTTTTTTGTGACCTCATACAATTTTTGAGAACTTTAGGCCCCGTGCGGGGGCACTTAATCTTGAGATTCTTCTTCTTCTTCTTCTTCTTCTTCTGTATGGCTCTACGTTCCAACTGGAACTTGGCCTGCCTCTCTTCAGCTTAGTGTTCTTTGAGCACTTCCACAGTTATTAATTGGAGGGCTTTCTTTGCTAGCCATTGCAGCTTCTTTGTCAGCCATTGCGGCTTCTGATAAAAGCGCGACAGTTACTGATCATAACAGCGTTACCAGATTCCAATAGGATTCAATCCAATTATATGGGATTTGATAGCAAGCACACTAATTTCGCTTAGCCACCTTTGCCGTTCATCACAAATACAACCAAAAACATCTGTCAATTCGCAAAACCCACGTGCTTTTGTCTTGGGTGAGAACATGTTTCCTTTTGTTTTGCCTTGCGAACCTACGACCGCCGCCAGACTCTAATAACAGATAAGCGCGACAATACAACTTTTGTAAAAAATAGGGACGACCTATTGCACAGCCCTATGCAACTAATTGATTGATTTAGCTTTTATTATAGAGACTTTCAGCCCTTGGCTGGTTCGTCTCTCCCTATGCAACTATGTGTTGTAAAGTGATGAGTTCATTTTCTGTTTGAGGATCTTCAAGAACTTCCTTGAGTAAAGGTCACCGGATCTACCAAAGTAATTGATTGTCCTTTAGAGCTTAATGGTTCATACTCACACAGCCACAGGTAACTATAATCTCCCAGTAAATCAGTGATCGTATAAGATGTTGAATACGATGTCAAAGTGGAGGCGATGTGCGTACATTTTACATGCGCCTGAATGGGGGCATGTACACATATGGCCTCCACATTATCATCTTATGCAATCTTATCTATATTAGATAGGTGGAATGAAGGGCCCATATAGCCGAGGCGGTAAACGCACGGGTATTCAGCATGACCATGCTGAGGGTGACGGGTTCGATTCCCGGTCGGTCCAGGATCTTTTCGTAAAGGAAATTTCCTTGACTTCCTTGGGCATAGAGTATCTTCGTGCCTGCCACACGATATACACATGCAAAATGGTCATTGGCAGAGGAAGCTCTCAGTTAATAACTGTGGAAGTGCTCATAGAACACTAAGCTGAGAAGCAGGCTTTGTCCCATTGAGGACGTTACGCCAAGAAGAGAGAGAGAGAGAGAGAGAGAGAGAGAGAGAGAGAGAGAGAGAGAGGTGGAATGAAATGCTTTGAAACACCTCTAAATCCCCCATGAAACCTCGGTGAAAACTACCTGAAAGCATCCAAAGCCCCTAGAACCCCTCTGAAACCTCCTGTGCCATCCTGAAATGCCCTGAAACGCTTTCAAACGCATAAAACCGCCTCGGAAACCCCCATGGAACCTGCGTAAAAATCACCCGATAACCTCTGATGCACCTTAAACCCCTTTGAATCCTCCGGAAACGCTTCAAAACGTATTGAAACGTTTTGAAACGCTTTGAAACGCTTAGAAACACCTCTGCAACTTTCATGAAACCTCCGTGAAATCCACTTGAGATCCTTCCTAAATTCTTCTGAACGCTCTGAAACGTATTAAACCCCCTTTAAACGCTATGACACGCCTCTGAAAGCCCCCAGAAACCTCCGTGAAACTCACTTAGGTGCTGTCCATAAACCACGTGGTCATGAGGGGGGGGGGGGGGGGGGGTTCGGCCAATGACCATTTTGTATGGACAAATAATTTTTTTTCTATGGACTATTGACCACGGGGGGGGGGGGGGGTGGTGTTGGAAAGTCCCAAAAAAATGACCACGTGGTTTATGGATAGCCCCTTACGAGAGTCAGAAATGCCCCTGATACTTAAAACGCATTGACACGTCTTGACACGCCTCTGAAACCCCCGTAACGTTCACCTGTAAGCCTATGAAGCCCTCTAAAAGCCTTCTTTAGGACAGACTTGTTAGAATCCCAAAATGGCCGCCACAATAACCGAATTTTGAACCTACTTACGATTTCGAGCGCACAAATCTCTACGTAAACAAAACCAATGCACCTGAGCTTCTTATTTTAAGCTTTTTGCAAGTGAGCAAGAACAGAATAATAAAATGCACTGTTGTTTGAAGAAGCTTGCTTCTTGAGATTTGTGCGTCTGAAATTCTGATGCACTGTTGAAGCGGGATTTCAAGACGTTTGTCCTTAAACTTCCTGAAGCGCCCTCAAATAGCTTGAAATGCCTCTGAACCCCTACTTAAACTTCATTGAAATTGCTCGTGGAAGTCGTAGCCCTAACAGGAACAAGCTTTGAAAGCGATGTGAATTTGAAGGCCATAAGGTACAAGTCCACAAGTGGTTGTTGATTTGTTCCAGGAAATCCATGACCAACAAGCAATCGACGGATATAGACCAATCCAGGAGTTACGGAGGCTTCGTGATCGACAAGGTGATCGGGGTCTTATTTTGTAGCTGTTATGCGTCTCCGTCGTGGTCTATTGAGCAGTTCACGAAGATTCCGAACTGTAAGATGACAGAGATGATACGAAGAAGGCCGGGTGACAATATACTGGTAACCTCTGCTTAGGTAAAGTCTATTTAGGTACCTCCATTTAGGTAACGTTACCTATATGGAGCTTGATTGTTCTGAACACATTGTTACCGAACGGTAACTTAGTGCTTATGGTGGGGAAATGTAGGGAAACGATTGTATAGTTACTCCAACGGTCGATTCGAAGAGTGGGCGTCGTGCGTATCGACTCAATGCGCGCCGCGTTACGCCAACGCGCAATTAAGAGGTGGTGAGTTCCCAGCAGCCGCCTGAAGCATGCGGCGATGGGGGTGGAAAGACAGAGCGTTGAGAGAAAAGCCGAAGAGAACATCTGGCGATGGGTCTGCGAGGTGTCGACAAGAAGTGTTCGGAGGCAGTTAATCGCGACTCGTGCTTGGAGGCAGAAGTGCCAGATTCTGTAGATCGGTGTTACCACGTTTGGACCTCCGATCGGGGCAGCTATTTCAGCCTCGTGGGTGAAGAAGTGAATTTTGTACGGTGGATGGGCTGTAGCAGCCGCTAGCCCAAGACAACCCGCCGGCACCGGCGGATATCCCTTCGCTGCTCACCTTATCGTCGATCGGTTTGTCCGGTCAGAATACCACGACCACCGGACTGAGCGAAGCACCTCCGAGTCGGACGACACGCGGAGATCACGTGGGCAGTTATTTTGCCGAACCGCTATTGCTCCTCGGCCAATCGTCGATCACCGCCCGGCACACGAAGAGTTTACCATCACGCCTTCGGGGAAACCTAGGACGAGATTCACCCTCAAACCAAGCCACCAACACCCCCCCCCCCCTTGATGTTCACCTGGTCGCCGTCGGGGACCCTAACGACGGCCCTGTTAGCATCAGCTGGACGCCCGCATCACCGGCGGCGCAGAAGAACGGCGCACTCCGGTCGCCTACCCTGTACCGCTCTAGGGTAACCGTAAGCCGGCCGGCGACATGATGGACGAGATCCGTGTTCCGTCGCTCCACCAGCCACTGCGCGACGCCCTCTTCAGAAGTTAATAAATCTGCAAGTAATTCGAACCACTTTTTAGGTCAAACCCCACCAAAAACTTCCCCATCCGAAACGCCCTGGGACCCGGGAGTCAAAAGAGGCCTTGTGAGCCCACCCCGGAAGCTGCCGTTGGCTGGACCAGCAGCTTGGGGCTTAGGCTCGGCTCCTTCTGGGCCGGCGCGTTCGACTCCCGGGATCAAAAGTTGTTTCAACATATAGAGTACTTAATATTAGGGAAAATGTTGGTATACGTGAAAGAAGGTGCGAGTAGAATTCCGGGGAGTTTAGCGTGTGTTCAGGAGAGAGCATAGAGAGGAGGGTGATACTAAAGGTTCCTGTTGGCGCGAGTTTCTTCCAGATTAATGAACCACATACTGAGAGCAGCGTATTTCACGGCAGCTTCAATAACCCAATAACCCAATTTAGTGATTTTACATTGTGTTTTTCCTTTAAAAAACTTACATGATAGTTTCTTTATCTCTATCGAACTCTCCAACTCAACGCACAACTTAATACTGAATTTTATTGCAATCCTAGTATGTACATTGAATAGATTCCTATCAGATAATAGCGTTGCCAGTTTCACCATACAACAAAATTGTCGTCCCAACAATTCCATAAAAACTTTCTTGAGCATAAGCCATCGAATCTACATACAGAACTTGTGTATTTGGATGAAATTCATGTACACACTTAGAAAAAATGACGGATTACGGTAAAATTTTACCGTAATCTCAACAGCTTAACGTACGGTAAAAAGTTCGGTGATTTTTCAAACCGCCGAACGCACTGTGAATGTCAGGAAAATGCAATTGTCAGAATTACCGGAACGTTCGGTACTTTTTACAAATTTACCGTAAAAATCGCAGAACGTTCGGTATGTTTGTTTATAAATGAATTCTCAATATCACTGAACGTACGGTAAATTTTACAAATTTACGGCGATTTTATGCGAACACAAAAAAAAACAATATTTTCATAAAAAACGTCGATGATGGGATTGAATACATGACCTTCTGATCAGGAACCACAGTTGCTGCCACTGTACAAGAGAGTCTTGCATGGAGATGATGCGCAAATTCTAATAGAACTGATGCTCAAAGCTGCCGCCGTGGCTGTCAAACGCATTTTACAGTAGTACGGTAAAATAGTCCCATAACCGATCTGTTCGGTAAAATATTCACAGGTCTCCTGTAAATTTGTCTGATTTCACCAGATCTTCTGTGATTTCTTAGATTTTACCGATTTTCTCCTGCAATTTCATCGATTTCGCCGTAATACTGTAGTTTGCTTGTTTACAGACCAGTTTCGGTGATTTTTTTTTCACCGAATACTGTAATTTATTCTAAGTGTGTACACCCTCATGAAACTCTGTGTCAAGTGGTCGAAACTCCGAAAACACCCCTGTAACGCCTCTGAATCATCCTGAAAATTATCTGAAACTTCCTGAAATGGCACCGAAAATCCCCTGATACCCCCTCGGACTCCATGCAATGCACCTGAGAGCCTTCAAAATCGCTGCAAACACGCCTGTAATGCTTCCGGAACCCCCTCAGAATACTCTGTAACGCAAAAGTCCTGCCATGATGGCCTGTATCGGAGTGTCAATGCGAACCCGTGGGGTGATATCTACAGGGTCCGGATGGCTTGGCCGAGAGGTGTAAGCAGTCTCCGGAGATGCTGGAGAGGATCATCGAGGGACTCTTCCCGCGTCATGACCCGAGTCCTTGGCCTCCTTTTGTAGGATCACCACTCGGGGGCTGTGACGAGCGATGAGGGGAGGTCACCGATTGCAGAGTTCCTTAGCGTTCGGACCTAGTTGCAGTAGTCAACTCCATCGTAAGGAATGCGTTCAATAGCGCCAGTGGGGCAGCTATTTCCAGAGCGTTCCCAAGTCTGGGTTTACGCGAGTAACCTGTACAAGGTTCTCAAAGCTACTTTCAGAATCGAGTACTGGTATAGGGCATATAATTAGCTTGGAAGTGATTTCGAGGATATAAAGTTAGGCCAACAGACGCCATGGGGAAATAACACTTGACTACTTAACTCAGGTCCTTTCGGGCCATGACTGTTTTAGACAGCATCTCCACCGATTCAGTTATGCGAGTTCTTCCGAGTAACCGTGTGTCCGGCTGCGGAACACGTTTTGTTTGTATTAATATGTGATATTACGCACTAGGCAGCTAATCTCGGTGGAACCAACTGCATTAGCCCTTCTCCGAAGCAATATCTTCTGGTGGTCCAGGGGAGACGATGGGCTTGTCAGCAATGCGAACGACATAGGATTAGGTTTAGAAAAGTAGACCCTTACCCTCCATTATTGGCCTCGGTGAAGGTCTAAGTCCCCCACTACCAGAGCTTTATTTTCTCAAGTGTGTTTTTTTAACTCGCCTTTGGCATTAGGGTCATTTTTGACCCAAACCGTACACTACGTCAGCGAGCTGCTGCCAACGTGATGCAAAATGAAGGACTTACTGTAGCTTAAAAGGTATATGTTTTAGAGAGGTTCACTGTGATTGAAATCCACGAATAGAAAAGAAAAACGCAGCGAGAGCGATCATGCTGCAGCATGGTACTTGGCAAAATGTGAAACGATATCAAAGAACGCGGAAACAGCAGACCCGCCTCTTCTGGTAGAAAAAGAATCACCTGGAAGAAGCGGAGTGCGAACATATGGAACTGCTGTGCCGTTCACAAGAAACACGGAAGGCCAACTCAACGCATCCCGCAAAGGCTTCGTACCGCGAAGAGAATGTGTACGGATAAGGATAAGGATAAGGAGCATCTTGACGGACGGACGTCAGGTGATTGAAAGGTGGAAACAGCACTACGATGAACACCTAAATGGTGCGGGGACCATGAACCATGACATGAAGGACCAAGACAGCGAGAGAAATGACTACGTTATTACAGCAGGGAGCAAAAACAAGCCAGTTCCCACATTAAGGGATTGAAGGATGTTATTAAAGAAAGGAAACGGAGCTGAACTCATATGGGGTGGGTCCGGACAAGTTGGCCATCTGCCTGCACCGGCTAAGAGTCCATATCTGGGAGACCGAACAGCTATCGGAGGAGTTCTAGTATGTATGTCCCATCTACAAGAAAGGTGATAAGCTGGAGAATGAGAACTTCCCAGAGCGATCTCAATTCTTAACGCCGCCTACAAAATGCTATCCCAGATCATCTTCCGTTGTCTTTCACCCAAACTAAATGAGTTTCTGGAAAGTTATCAGGCCGGCTACGTCGACGGCCGCTCGACAACGGACCAGATCTCCACCATGCGGCAATTCCTCCAAAAACAGATCTCAACGCATCACCTGTTCATAGATTTCTGGGCGGCGTACGACAGTATCGACCGCACTGAGCCTTGGAAAATCATGGACGAATACGGCTTCTCTGGGAAGCTCACCAACCTGATCAAAGCGACGATAGATAGTGTAAAAAACTGCGTAAGGCTTTCGAGCGATCTGTCTAGTTCATGGTTTCCCAAACTGTGGGTCGCGACCTCCCAGGGAGGTCGTCGGCCTTTATCCAGGGGGTCGCGAGGGACAGTAAAATATTTAACTGTAACAGAGATCAAATAAGCGAATTTCTATGGGGGGTCGCGAAAACTACGTCTGATGGCAAAAGGGGGTCGCGCGACCTGAAAGTTTGGGAACCTATGGTCTAGTTCGTTCGAATCTTACCGGGGATTGCGACAAGGTGATGGACTCACATGTCTGCTTTTCAATATCGCCTTGGAAAGTGTTATGCGACGAACCGGGCTCAACAGCCGGGACCTGATTTTCATAAAATCTGGCTAATTTGTCTGTTTTGTGGATGACGTAGATATCGTTGCAGAACATTTGGAACGATGGCAGAACTGTACACCCGCCTGAAACGTGAAGTAGCCAAGGTCAGACTAGTTGTGACGTGTCAAAAAGAAGTGTTACGATAGACAGGGACACTTTCGAGGTGGTGAAAGACTTCGTCTATCTTCGATCCTTATTAACGGCAGACAACAACGTTAGCCATGAAATACGACGGCGCATCATCAGTGGAAGTCAGGCCTACTATGGGCTCCACAAGAACCAGCGGTCGAAAAGATTCATCCTCGCCAAACGTACCATGTGCAAAACGTTGATAAGACCGGTTGTTCTCTATGGGCATGAGACCTTGACTATGTTCGAGGAGGACATGCAAGCACTCAAAGTATTCGAACGTCGGATGCTTAGGACCATCTTTGGCGGTATGCGGGAGGACGGTGTGTGGCGGCGAAGAACGAATCACGAGCTCGGTGCACTCTACGGTGAACCTAGCATCCGGAAGTTCACAAAAGCTGGAAGAGTACGATAAGGAAGGGAGTACAGCCATTGGCGTAACTAGAGGGGGGGCCAGGGGGGCCAGGCCCCCCCCAGAAATTTTTCATGACTTTATATATGAAAATTAGAAAAAATCTGAAAACCACTGTCGTGGTGACAAACATAGATCTATATTCTCAATTTAGTTGAAAATCGAAGTTTTCGACTAGTGAAGTTGGATTTTTCTCCAAATCCGTGCGTCGGACCTAACTTCGGAAGTGATGCGCTGTATGGCAAACAGCTATACAGCGCACCACTTCCGAAGTTAGGTCCGAAGCACGGATTTGGAGAAAAATCCAACTTCGCTAGACGAAAATTCCGGGTTTCAACTGCACGTACAGTAATAGAAATTTATTTGGCATAATATGTTTTTAAATTGACAGTTATTAAAGACAATTCTCAACTTGTCACTCTTTACAAGATCATTGTCCAAAATGGTATATGTAATTAGTTAGTTTTGTTTGAAAATATTATATAGTCAGAATTATTATAGCAATACTTTGTACATCTTATTTTTTAAATCGCTGAGAAATTAAATCTAAATGATAATTTCCAGGAATTCCTGGATGGGTATCTTTAAGAATCATTGAATTTTCTAGCAGCATTACTGCAAAATATGGTTAAGTGCTTCTTTATGGAAATCAAGTATCATGTGGGAAAAAACTCTGGTTGAATTAGCAATGGAATTCCAGCAAAAGTTTGTGAATTCCTAGTGAGAATAGATGTACGTAGCTGAAGCGTAAACGCGAGTGTATTCATTAAAACCATGCTGGAGGTGATTTCTAGTCGGTCACTATTAATTTCTTTTATTTCGTGGGTCAGGGGTATTTGTGCGTCTATCAAACAACGCACAAATTCAAATGGTCATTGAGGAAGCTTTAATATATTTAAAAACTGGTGCTGCAAGATGTAATCGTAAGTTTGAAGGTATTCATGATTGGACTTGTGAAAGACTAGGTGTTCATGAGATAATTGTGGAAGAATTCCTGGATGACTTCTTGGAGAATTTCTTGGCTTCTATGTTCCTCTAAAATTATCTAAAAGAATTGCAATACAAATCGCTGGAGGAATTCCTCTAGAAATCCTTCAAATTTTTGCAAAAAATCTACAAGTAATCCTAAAAAACCCTGGGGTGAATCCCTGAAAAACATTATGAACGTAATACTGTAATTTTTTAACTAACCGCTGAATAAATTTAAAAAAAAAATCCCGAGAGAAATTTTGGAAGAAATCATTACAAGAATTCTCGGAGCAATACCTGCAGGAATCCCTGGAGTAATTTGTGAAAGTATACCTGGAGGAATCCCTGGATGAATTCCTGGTGGAATCCGAAGAGCAATTATGTTAGGAATTTCAGGAAAAAAATATCTGAAGAATCCGCATCAGAAATCCCTGTAGAAATTACTAGAATTTTTTTTAGATGAATCCTTGGAGGAAATTCTGGATGCATTCCTGGAGGAATCCTTAGAGGAGTTCTTCAAGAAATCACAGGAGGAAATCCTAGATGTATTTCTGGAGGATATCCGGGAGAACCTTCTGAAAAAATTCCATGCGGAATCTCTGGAAAAGTTCCTGGACTGATGCCTGGAGCATTAGGGGATTTTTTTTATTATCGTGCAAATTGGTATGAAATTTCTGAAGGTTAATGAAATTAGGTAGGTATCATATATATTTGAAAAACTAAATTGAAAAAAATCAGGGTCGCCTAATTTTCCGGAAAACTCCAGTGAAAATCAAACATTTTCCACAGACACCACCTACTTTGAAAAATCATAGAACGAAGCATCATAGGCACATTTGTTTTGTGAAATCATAAGCAAATTTTCTCAGCAATACCAAGATGGATTTCTGGCGAAAATCCTAGAAACATTTTTGGACAAATTCCTGGCGGATTCCCTGGAAAAGTTAATGTATTGATTGATTGATTTGTCTTTTTTCAAGAGACTTTCAGCCCTTGGCTCCAAAGTTAATGGATAAATTTCTGAAGGAGGCATCCCTGGAGGAGTTCCTGGAGCAACGCCTGGAGCATTAGAGAAATTTCTGATGAAATTCCCAGATAAATTTCTAGAAGAATTCCCAGAGGAATTTCTGGAGGAATTCCAGGAGGAATTCTTGGAGGAATCTCACGGAAGAATCCTTAGAGAAATCCCTGCAGGAATTTCTGGTATATTCTTGGAGGAATTCCTGGTGGAATTTCTAGAAGAACCCGTGAAATAACTCCTGGACGGATTTCTAGAGGAATCCCTGGAGTTGAAATTCATGGATTAATTCCTAGAGGAAATCTGAAAGAATTTCCGGAGGAATCCCTTGGAAAAATTCCTATAGAATTTCCTGAAGAATCTCCTGAAAGAATATCGGAAGCAATCTTCCGAAAGAATATTCGGAAGAAATTTTTGATGTAGGAATTTCCGAAGAAATTCGTGGAGGGATTCCTGGATCAATTTCTGAAGAAATTCCTGTATGAATTTCTGAAGAAATACCTACGGTAAATCTTGTTGGAATTTCTTGAGGAGCCCCTGGAGACACTGCGGTAGTAACTTCTGAGGAATTCCCAGGGGAATTCCTGAAGGAATTCCTATATGAATTCCTGAAGGACTTTCTGAAGGAATTCCTGGAGTATTTCTGAAGAAACCTCTTAAGGAATTCCCGCAAAATTTCTTAGAGAAATTTCTATAAAAATTCTTGAAAGAATCCCTGGAGATATTCTTGGAAAGAACCCTGGAGAAATCCCTGAACCAAATTTCTGGAGGAACCTTAGGAGGGATTCATGGAGGAACTTTCGGACAAGTTCCAGGTGGAATTTCAGGAGGAATTTCTGGACAAATCTTTATAGGAAATCTTGGGGAAATTCCATGGAACTATTCATGGATGAATTCCAGGAGGAATCCCTTAATCAATTCTTTGAGGAATCCTTCAATGAATTCCTGGAAGAATCTCTAGAGGAATTCTGGAAGGAATCCATAGAGAAATTTCTGAATATATTCATAGAGAAATTCCTAAAGATATTCCTAGAGAAATTCCTAGAGGAATTCTGAGAGGAATTTCTAATGGAGTTCCAGTAGAAATTTCCAGAGGAATTTCTGGAGGACTTACAGGAGCAATTTCAGAAGGAATTTCTGGAAGAATTACTGGAGAAATCATCGGAGGAATTTCTGGAGGAATCCATAAAATATTTCCTGGAGGAATGTGTAGAGGAAACCGCGGAAAAAGAAATTCCTGGATTAATTCTTGAGGGGAACCCTGGAAGGATTTCTGGAGGAATTCCTGGATCCATTCCTGAATAAATTACCGAAAGTATTCCTGAAGAAATACCTGGGGTAATTTTTAGTGAAATTCGTGGTAGAACTCCTGGAGGAGTCCCTGGAAAAATGCCTGGATGAAATCCTGGAAGAACGCCAGGAGGAATACCTGGAATAATTCTTGAATAAATTCCAGAAAGAATTTGTGGGGAAATTTTTAAAAGAATCCCTTGATGTTTTCCTGGAGGATTCCTGAAAAAATATTTGAAGAAATTCCTAGAAATATCTCAGGAGGAAATCATTCAGGAATCCCAGGAAGAATTATTGGAATATTTTTTGGATAAACTCCGGGTGGAATTCTTGGGGTAATTTCTAAATGAATCCCTGGAGGATTTTATAGATAAATTCTTGGAGAAATTGCGGTAATAATTTCTGAAGGAATCCTGGATTAATGCCTGGAGGAATCCCTATAGAAATCTCTGGAGGAACTTCTGGAGGAATGCCTGGAGTAACCCCTGGATAAATTCCTGGAGACGTGCCTGTATCAATTCCTGGAGGAATCTCGAGAAATTACTTAAGAAATCCCTGGAGGAAACCCTGGGGAATTTCCTTGAAAAATCCCTGGAGAAATTCCTGGACTGGAATTTCTGGATACATTTCTAGATGAGTTCCTGGTGGAGTTTTCAGAAGAATTCTGGGAGCAATCTTGTGGAGTTTGGAGTTTTTAGAAGAACTCCCGAAGCAATCTCTAGATGAATTGCTGGAGAAATCCCGGGATGAGTCCATGGAGAAACTTCCAGGAGAAATTTCTAAAGAAACCTCTTGAAAAATTCCTAGAGGGATCCTTAGAGAAATTTCTAGAGAAATTCTTGGAAGAATCCCTGCGAAAATTCTTTGAAAAATCCCTGGAGGAATCCCTGAAGCAATTTCTGGAGAAACCTCAGGAGGAATGCCTGGAAAGTTCTGGACAAATTCCTGCAGGAACTTCTGGATAAATTCCTTGCGGAATCCCAGGAAGAATTCCTGGATTAATCTGTAAGAGAATTTTTGTGGAAATTCCTTGGAACCATCCCTGGAAGAATTCTTGAATGAACCCTTGGAGGAATCTCGAGAGAAATTCTGGAAGCAGTTAATGGAGGAGTTTCTGAAGAAATTCCAAGAGAAATTTCTGAAGAAACTCCAAGTGAAATTTCTGAAGAAAATCCAAGAGAAATTTCTATAGGAATTCCCAGAGGAATTTTTGGAGGAATTCCAGGAGGAATTCCTGAAGGAATTGCGGTAGTAATTTCTGAAGGAATTCCTATGGGAGTTCCTGGATCAATTCCTGGAGGACTTTCTGAAGAGATTCTTGGGGTAATACTTAAGTAACCTCTTGAGGAATTCCTGGAGGCATCCTTAGAGGAATTTCTAGAGAATTACTTGGAAGAATCCCTGGAGGAATTCTTGCAAAAAAACCTGAAGGAATCCCGAAACAGTACTGGGAGTACCTCAGGAGGAATTCCTGAACAAATCTCTATAGGAAATCTTGGGGAAAATCCGTGGAACTATTCATGGAAGAACTGCAGGAGCAATCCCTAAATGAATATCTTGAGAATCCCTGAATGAATTCCTGGAAGAATCTCTAGAGGAATTCTGGAAGGAATCCATGGAGAAATTTCTGAAGGAATTCCTGGAGAAATTTTTAAAGGAATTCAGAAAGGAATTTCTGGTGGAGTTCCAGGAGGATTTTCTGGAGGAATTACTGCAGGAATCATCGGTGGAATTCCTGGAGGGATCCATGAAATAAATCCTGGAGGAATGTGCAGAGGAAACCCTAGAGAAGAAATTCCTGGAAGAATTTTCGGAGGAATTCATGGAAGAATTCCTGGATCCAAACTTGAATAAATTCCTGGAGTAATTCCTGAGGAAATACCTGGGGTAATACCTGGAGAAATTCTTGGTAGAACTCTTGCAGAAGTCTCTGGAGAAATGCCTGAATGAAATCCTAGAGGCATGCCAGGAGGAATACCTGGAATAATTCTTGTAAAAAAATCCGGGAGGAATTTCCGAAGGAGTTCCTGGAGGAATCTCATGATTCATTCCTGATGAAATACAAAGTTCGATTTCTGAGGGAATTCCAGGAGGATTTTCTGAAGAATTCTCTGGGGAAATACTGAAGAAACCGCTGAAATTCCTGAGGAAATCCTAAAATCTTGGATTAATTCCTGCGGGAGTTTCTGAAGGAATCCCAATAAGAGTTCTTCTAGAAATGTTTAAAATAATCTCGGAATTCGTTTTTGTAAGAATTAAATTAAAAAACTAAAAGTAAATCCCTGGAGGAACTCTTGAAGTAATTTCTGAAGAAACCCGATGAGGAATCCCGGAAGCAAGCTCAGGAGAGCTTTCTTAGCGAATACCTGTAAGAATGTTTGTAGGAATATTCCTGGATAAAAAAAAATGAAGAAATCAATGTCTGCAGTAATTGTTGAAGGAATACTAGGATCCCTAGTGGAGCGGACCTGGTGGGATGAAGAACACTTGACTATAACGCCGAGGACCTGGTATCGAATCTCAATCCCGACAAACTCGCAAAATGTGAGTTCTTCCTTCGGAAGGGAAGTAAAGCGTGGGTCCCGAGATGAACTAGCCTAGGGCCAAAAATCTCGTAATACAGATAAAAAAAACTAGGATCCCTAAAGGTTTTTTGTTCAAATTTTTCAAGCAAGTCTTGGAGTGTTTTTTAAGAATCTCTAAGTAAAATTTTCTAAAAGAATTTCTGAAATACATTCCTGCAGTAATACTTCGAATCATTCCAGATGTAATTATTGGAGCAATCTTTAGTGGAATTTTGGAAGGCATATATGGAGATATCCCTGTAGAAATCTCTGAATACCTGCAGAAATACCTTAAAGCAGTGTTTCCCAAACTTTTGAGAGGTTTCGCCCCCTTGGAGCTTGCGAAAAACATTTTCGCCCCCCTAAGTGAGATTTATTTTTCCATGATAAAAGGCTGAAAATTTGCTAAACTGAAGCCTTTAAATGCCCACTTTTTGACGCTACTGTGGAAAATTGGTAATTAATGTATCTCAATTAGTATCGCTCTTATTTTTATTAAGTTATTTTCCAAATGCATTGATTGTCTGCATTTGAGAAAAAAAACTATTATTGCATGTAAAAACGAACGCTCGTTTAGCCTCAACCAGATGTTTTACCAGTGTTCTAAAAGGGGGTTTATCAACACCCGAGATGTTTGGTCACAAGTATTCAAATTAGACTGGTGGGAAATTGAAAAAAAAAAACAATTGAGGGGGTTAGAAGCAAAGGGGTGTAATTGTCAAAAACACACTTTCGTGTAAATTAGTTTTTGACCTATTTTTCATCATTTGTATGGAGTTTCAAAATCAACCCAGTTTTCGCTGATTTATTGTAATTTTTCCAATCATCGTAGAAACAACCTCAAAAAAGTTCCTGAAAGCTTGAAATCTGATGAGTTTTATGATATGCTCAGCTCAAAAGCAATAAAATGGTCACTTACACCCCTTTGATTCTGGGCCCCTCAATTACAAGAATATCGTTTATGCTAAAAGTGCAACTCAAGAACGTATTGGTGTATTTTTGAAAGTAGTCAGTTTTGCTCAGTAATTTAAAATGAAATGAATTGACAGGCTTCCTATAAATTGGAGAACTTTTTCAATGGAAAATAAGCAGACATGCATTACATGGCTTTGAAGGAATTCAACACTGGATTTAAGAAAAAAAAAATCAAAATAGCTTCTAGCATAAATTACGTTAGGAATTTCTTCGGGTAGTTTCTCTGAAATTTTTCTAAACAATGTGTGACGACTTTCATCCGAAAAGTGTTCTAAGATTAATCTTAAACTTCATGTTTTTGCTTGAAATTTTCATGAAAAACAAACCGCATATAAATTATAAAAAAAAATTACCAAGTAAAAATAAACCTTGTTCCTTTCAAAATTTTTACAGAAATGAATCAGGAACTTTTGCCATAGGAGTTTCTTATTGATTGGATCTCCAGAATCACTAGAAATTCTTTATAAAATTCGTGTGGCAATCGTCTATTTTTCTTCTTCTTTTTGGCAAAACTCCACATAAACATCGAAAATTCTGTTCATTCCATCGATTTCGAAACAGACATTTTTCAAGAATCCTAGAAACAAAAAATCTTGAAATGTTAGGGAGTTTTAATGATTCAGTTGACATTCAATACAATACATTTCAAAACATTTGATTAATAAATAATATTAATTTAAAAAATCGCCCCCTTTTTAGTATTTTCGCCCCCCAATTTTGGTTTTTCACATTTTCGCCCCCTTCGACCTGATTTTCGCCCCCTAGGGGGCGATTTCGCCCACTTTGGGAATCACCGCCTTAAAGGATCTCTGGAGAAACTCCTGAAGGAAACTTTGAAAAAAGCACTGGAACATTTACTGGAGGAACCTCTAAAGATATCCCAGGACAAATCCCCGAAAAAATGTCTAGTGGAATCCCTAGATGAATTCTTGATTGAATTTCTGGAAGAAGCCAAGATGGAATCACTGAATTAAGCTATGAAAAAAAATCTTGGAGAAATTGTTCGTACTCATATAGTTTACAAAACTATGAACAAATCTGTAACAGTCATTTTGATTACTCAAAACTACAATACTGATTTGCATATTCACATATCGGGCGCCCATCCCGCTTAAAATTCATCTCAGGTCAGGCCCCCCCTGGGCCCCCTCCAGGAAAAAATCCTAAATGAGTAAATCCTAAATGAGTAAATCCAATGAGTACAGCCCATGTTATGAGAATGCCGGACAACAACCCTGCAAAGCTGGTGTTCGCAACACATCCAGATGGTACAAGGAGATCTGGAGGGCAGTGGGCCAGGTGCAGTCTGGCTAATGTGGGACGCGGTCGAGGATAGCGACGAACTGAGTGTTGTGGCGAGGAATGTTTGGAATGATGGTATTCAATCCCGGGAGCAGGATATATCCCAGACACGTAATATCGTCAAATTACGCAATGAAAACATTCTTCTCTAACGCGAAACTGACAGACAACCCAAAAACCGGACAGTCAGTGGTTCACCCCGAAGCATCTGGTTGAGCCGCGGTGTTGACCTCGCTGTGCCCATTATCGTTTGCGTGCGCCAAAATCCGCTGTGCACTCAAAAATTTGCATCGCGGACCCTCAAATGTCGGTCAAAGTTGAACCGAGTCGAGTTGGAGATCCGAAACGGGCCCAGCCTCTTTCGTCACGCTCTTCTGCTGCAGTTTGACCGTCGCGTCGGTCGAGACAAGAGCAAATCCGTCTGAGACAACAAGTCACCTAGAGAGAAGTAGAGAGGAGCAAGGGTCGCGGTCAATTGGTCAACTTGACATGATCGCCACAACAGCCCCGCCACGCCGTGAGAGAATCCTAGTCTAGGTACCAAGCAACGGCGGCGTTGAACAAAAAAACTCCGACACGAGGTTGACCGTCTTTTAACGCCTCCGGGTACTGCCCCGGTTGGGAAATGTGAGACAGACGACGGACGGCTCACTTGCCGTTCACTTTCACCTCCTTAGCTGCTGTTGGTGTCGCGGCGTCGCTACTAGGTGGGGAAGATGGTGATGACGCGAGTCGTTGAAGGTTGACGAGTGTGGGCGCGTCACCTGGGATTCTGGAAAAAGTGAACGAAACAAAAAACTTCCGCGAACTTTGCGGGCCAAACTGCATTAGGTCCGGGCCACGGTAGACGCAGCAGATGTTGCCTGTCTGGTGGACAGTGGGAACAAGGTATAAAACATTGGGTCAAATGATGTAATTGAGTCTGCGATGTAAATGAGTATGTTTCCGGTCTCGTGTTCAATATGGAAGCAGTCGAACATGGTCAAGGGAATTGTGTACCATTCATAGCTTCAGTATGTCGGCTCCAGAGGCACGTTCTCCTCCATTTGGGAAATTTGTGCCATAAGCAATTAATAAACAACCATTCATAGCTTACTAGTTGAGGAACTAGCACCTCCCAGGGCCTTAGAGACATAATCACATGATATCACAGAAAATCACATAGATAGAAAAAAAATCAACAATTTGCTGCATTTTCCACCCACTATGCAACGACTCCGTCCCGCTCGCTGCCAGGACCGAATCAATCACTGTCGCGCCGGGAGTGATCCCGACTCGCCCAGAGGGACTGAGCTGAGACGCGGAACGTGTGGCTCGTGTGGCCAACGGGCTAATAACTGCCAGACTGCCATTAATCATCCGCTTGTAGTTATGCCCCTTCGCGTGTGCCATGTCCTACCGAGACAGTTGAAGCTGTGTGGCGCAAAGTGGGTCCTGCTGTACCTACTTCTGATGGATGGAACCCGTTCCGGCTGTTGCAGAGCATCATCATGTAACCACTGACGGGCTACAGTAAGCGCTATCACGTTGCAGCATCGCCGCGTTGGGGGATGCCTGGGTGAGTCTGAGTAGGGACTCGTCGTAATAAGACAAGATGGGTACCTACACTCCGCTGCGTGCCGGATCAATCTGTCTCGGGTCGTCATTATCTGCGCTCTCGGACATGGTTCTCGCGCCGT